>NC_081195.1:10000-312500 GCF_902713425.1 Acipenser ruthenus
CTAACCCAACCCTAACCCTAACCCTAACCCTAAACCCTAACCCTAGCCCTAGCCCTAGCCCTAACCCTAACCCTAACCCTAACCCTAACCCTAACCCTAACCCTAAACCCTAAACCCTAACGCTAAACCTAACCCTAACCCCTAACCCTAACCCTTAACCCCTAACCCTAACCCTAACCCTCATCTCTCCCTACACCCCCACTCGACCTCTCCGCTCCGCCTGCACTAGAAGACTAGCTCTACCTCCGCTACACTCCCCTGTCTCCAGAGCCCGCTCCTTCTCCACCCTTGCTCCGCAGTGGTGGAATGAACTTCCTACAGATGTCAGGACTGCCCAGTCCCTGACCACATTCTGGCACCTCCTTAAGACTCACCTCTTCAAACAGCACCTGTAGAACTCCTCTGCTTGTATCCTGGGTCACTGTCACCCTTCATGTAAATGTGCTTTATTCTGCTCTTATCTGCCCCATATTTTACTGCATTTAATCCTGTACTTCAGAATACTGTAATCTGCCAAGTGTTTAACCTGTAGTACTTTGTATTTAATCACATCCTGATGTAACTATCACTATTTAATCATATCCTGATGTAACTATCACTATTATCTGCTGTATTATTGAATTGTGGTTTGTCACACTTGAACAAAAGTTATTGTATTTCTTGCTCTTATTGTATTACTTATATTGTAACACTTGAAATGTATTTGCTTACGATTGTAAGTCGCCCTGGATAAGGGCCTGCTAAGAAATAAATAATAATAATAATAATAATAATAACCAACATCGCATAGAGTTTATTTGATTTGATTGTCATGTTTTTATATATGTGATGTTTTTGTAAATAAATAGACACATATTTTGCAGCTTCAGTGGTTGTATGTTGTCCGATGTCTCTGTGGTTTTAGTGTTAAACTGGTTTTTTTCTTGCATTTCTTTATATCGGCTTAAATTTGTTGCAGTAAAACAACAGGTTTTATTTTAGAAAACTTTCAATTTTGTGTTATTTGAAACAATAATTTGACCTGTTCAAAACAAAGAAAATGTGTAGTGAAAGATTTGTCAAAGTTTTTCATTTATGGTTATGTGGTAGAAAATTCACAAAACAAGGTATTCTAGACAATGTTAAGAACACATATTTTAATGTAATAACTTGTATTGTAGCACTCTGTAACTGTTTGTATTTTTCTACTCTGTATCTTATGTTTGCAACAAATAGCTGCGTGCAGAATAATGCCGCTGTCAGCAAGAGGGGTATCCACAGATAGCACCAAGCATCCTGTCTTCTAAATGTGAACGCTAACATGTTGTGGCACTAGCCACACAAGTGTTTAAATAAACACTCCCTTTAGTTAAAATGCCTGGCCAGGTAACTTCTTAATTATTGTATCTATTTAATTAAGGATTCCCCTTTAAGAAGGCTGAACTCCCATGAGCCTTTGTTCTTTTTTAAACAGGTAGAGGGTTGAAGGGAGGCAGGTTTTGTGTTCTGGGTTCCTCCATTTTGTGTATGGCAGTGTGGTTTGTGTGCAGGTTCTGAATGGGTTCCAGTTGACTTTCAGGATTTTATTTACAAGAAAATTATATTAAATAAGAACTATACCTACCTTGGAGCATCTCTTGGACAACTTGTTGCTGTTGGACTGCCACTGGAACTACAGAATAAGCATCAACAAACAAACAAACAGTCAGGTGAGATCATTCTGGGGTTTTGCATTTGTTTCTTTTTTGCTCGGTTGGATTACTTGGATTGTTTTTTGGGCTTGATTTGTTCGGGACATTGTTTTGCATGAGTGATATGTGTGTGATAATTTTTGTTATATATATATATAACTTATACATTTATAAGTTTTTTTTTACTATATTAGTAATTGGCTATTTCATATCTTTATTTCCTTGCCAGACTTTAAAATTGTTTGTTGCTTTACCCTCTACTATTTGTGGGCTTGTCTTAAATCATTTGTGATTCACTTGTGTGTAGTTTACTGGTGTGTGTGGCATTAAATTTGTTAATTGAGGACCCTCGTTTTTTTTTTGTTTTATTCGCTGTTGGCTGAAGCTTTTAGTTTCAAACCGTTACAATGTGGCAACCAATTGCAAAAGTAGAAGTTATGAGTCATGAAGATAATTTTGAGCCACCCTTTTGACTGTCTGTTCTACTAAAAATATGGTCTCTGTCTCCTCTGTATGCAAGAGTTTTGCTCAAGTTGCTACATGCCCAACTGTCACATAGACAGTTTGTGGAGGTACCTATAAATATCCAAGTTTGGCAGTGTTATGTGGGCTTGTTCTCAAACTGACTCTGCACTGAGTGTTGTGACAGGCTCCAGGTTTGCAAATCTTAATAAAGCTTGCTGTTTGAGAATCTACAGTCTCTCTTCCTTTCAATAGAATTTCCAAGACAGTTATTTCAATAAGTCAAGTGAAATCTGTTTTTTGCAAAAATTTCAAGGAATCTCCAAAAGGGTTCTTTAATTATTCAGGGGTGTAAAGGGTTAAAATGTATAAAAGAAAATAAAATGTATATCCTAAAAGGTTGAAGGGCTCATAAGTGAATGGTCATGGGTCAAGAGGCAGTGGTCGGGGGGGGAGGGGGGGGGGTGGTCTATGTCCAATGTGGAGGGGCGCGGAGGATGAAGAGGGGCAAAGACGAGCCACGCGCGTCAAAAAGGCCAGCGCGCGCTGGTCTTTTTGACGCGCGTGGCTCGTCTTTGCCCCTCTTCATCCTCCGCGCCCCTCCACATTGTCCCTCTCTCTTCTTCCCATCTCTCCACCCCCCCCCCCCCTTTCCTTTCCTGGGGGGCTCCCATCTCTCTCTCTCTCTCCAACCAGCCTTCTTTCTCAGCACTGTATTTACTCACACACATTCAATCTCAGCCACTTCACTCATACCAAGCACAATCACTAGCTCAAGCCACACAGCTCTTGCTATATAATATATAAAGAGTTCAATTGTTATTTATAACTCATATAATTAGTCCAAAGTCTATTTGTGGTTAAATTTTATTACAGTATATTTCTATCTTAAAATGATAAAAAATATTATATTGTCACCAAAGTGGTCATTGAGGATTATATGGTTAATGTTTTATACAATTTTAATTCTTTAAAATAAAAAATATATATCTATATCTATATATTACACATAACTTTTGATTTATTTCTCACAAATCAGTAATTTTACAATTCAGGATAATTGGGAGATATGCTAATTACATCATTCCAATAGCTATTTATAATTCGTATAACTACGTAAAATTCAATTTAGGGTTACTACTCATTAATTTATATACTAAAATAAGTTCAAATATTATATTGTTACCAAAACGGCGTTTGTGGATAATATATGTTCAATGTTTTATACAATTTTAATTATTAAAAATATATATATATATGATTTAAATATATGTACCTTTCCAGTTAAGTGTCACAAATTGAATTATGGGTAATATGAAAATATATGGGATATGGAGAAACCCATTGAATTATTCTGCCGTAAACACCGCAATTAACCACCAGGGGGAGATGTTTGGAAACTGCATGCAATCTTGTATTTGACCAAATGTAAACAATTGTCATTTTGTCTACGAACATCCGATCCAGACGCATGATACGTCTTTGGAAAGCCACAAAATGGCTTTTTTATATAAAAAAAATAACCCCTGCATATTGAGCTACAGGGCACAGCACGAGCAGTGAAAGCAGGGTCCCCACAGACTTCTATCAGGCGCGTTCACGGTCATAACAAAGCCTACGTCAGCATGTCCGCCCCCATGCTTGCCTGGAGTTTCACATCGCAATAGGAGGATTCTCCTCAGGTAAAACAAAACCGTATTGTTATTTATACCTGTTTAAGGGGCTTGTTTTTTGGCTGTACGGCTTCATCTCATCCTTTTTGTTTGTCATAATCGAAAGTGCGCAAGCCTCCGTTTTCTGTGTTTGTTTTAACCCTTTGCAGTCCATTTATTAAGTGCGCGTCAGGCACGCCAGGTCTAATTAATTTTCACACGCGCAGTTAATTTTATACGCGCTGTTTAAAAGTGTTTTTTTTCACAGTCAAACGGGTTTAAATGGCCCTGCGTATCAACAAAGCACTCGCTAGGCATCTCCAGCCCCGCCCCACCCCTTTGTTTGCTATAGCGTTTACCTATGTAAGAAATAAAAAATAATAATAAGAAGAAGAAGAAGAAGAAGAATAGTCGTACATACCGATTGCGATCGATCATCTCCGGATCACTCGTTTTATCACCAAACTCCTCAATAATGCGATCCAAGTCATTATTTTATTACTATAACATCTGAAAAAAGCTCTGCAAATGTCCATGATAGTCTCTGTGCGCTGACGCACTCAGCCAGCTTGTTTACTATGAACGCCCCATTATCTGATACCTGATACCATGTATGACTATTCATGAGAGACGCCTTTTTTTTTTTTTCCGACTTGTCTCGGCTCCTGTCGCTCCCACTCGGCAATTGAATTGTTTTCTCGGCTTTTTCCGGAGAAAAAACGACTAAACACCCGTTTATTGCGTTGCTATAATGATGTCGGACCCAGTCTGACAATGGACCGCAAATTAATGTTGCTGTGTTATTTTTTGCTATGGATGATTTATCTGATTGCCACCGCTAATGCTTTATTGTGCACACACGAGGTTGTTGCCTCTTCATGGTTTTAATATCACCGGGTGTGTGTTAATTTCTTTTTATTGTTGTGTGTTCGCTGCACACGAGTTGTGAAGGAGTGACGTCGCTGTTTATATTGTTGTTCTTGTTCCCTGCAGCATTGATTGTTGGCCAATCTGTATCTATCATTTTGGGATCCATGGTGGTTGATTACATTAGTCACTTAAACTGTAATTTCTGATTAGAATTCACTGTGTTGTTTATGTATTTGTGTGGAGTTTATTGTTTTAATTAATATAGTTTTCTGTTTTAACAAGATATAAACTGAAAACACACAATGTGTGGGGTTTGTCAGTGTGTGCCTCGTAATCACGTCACCCACGATTTAAGACTACAGGGGGTGCGTTCACGAGAGGCAGACTTTGCTAAGTCTGCGCAGATTCTGCAAAGATTCGGAAAATTCCTTGGCTACTTGCTCCGATTCTGTGCGGATTCTGCGCAGAATGACACGAGTCTGCGTGTCGTGAACGCACCCGAACTCTCTCCACACACAACACACAGCGTTCTTACGCCTGCCGTCACTCCTGCACACGTGAAGGGAATACTGAACCTGGAAACAAATTCAAATCCATGCGTTTCCAGCAGATGTATCCGTCCTCGCCTCTTGCTTTGCTTGACTACCTCTAAGAGAAATGTGTTGGGCTTGTCTCTTCACCTCAGTGTTGCTATTGTGTTTAAATTGACACATTTTTTTCTGCACTTGTATTAAATGTCGCTTCATCTGTGAGACTGAGAAATAATTCTCAGACAATATTATGTCTGTAGACCAAGAGAAAATTCATAATACTGTTCTGTGACAATGTGAAGCACTTCCAGTGTATTTATTTATTTATTTATTTATTGCATTTATATAGCGATTTTTGTACAAGCGTTTCACAAAGCACTGTACAGTACAGAGCACAAAAAAAGAAAAAAACACAATACATTTCTATAGCATGCCACACAGACAGACCATAATAATACAAAAGCAGCAGTTTTTATGAAAGTGTGTTTTTGCTCTTGACAATACTCGACCGTCCCTTTGCTAGATTGCTCTGATACTGTGTGTGTGTGTGTGTGTGTGTGTTTTCTTGTCTCTCGCCTGTCCTGTGAGGATGAAGATGTAGTTTCAGTGTTTAATGCTCGTCCCCTCACTGTGTGTTCTTGTCTCTTGACAGGTCTGTGAGGATGAGAAGGTCTCCACAGTCTGGAGTCTGATCTCTGACAGCCTCAACATACCTGTCAATCAACAGGGACTCCTCTACAAAGGCAAGGCGCTGGCAGGTAGGCTGAACAGCACAGCACAGCACAGCACAGCACAGCTCACCCCTCCTCTCACCCCTCGCCTCGCCCCTCCTCTCACCCCTCGCCTCACCCCTCCTCTCACTCCTCGCCTCACCCCGGGTCAGTGTGGCACAGCCTGCCTGCTCTTCTAAACAAACACTTCAGCCCTGCCGACGCAGTGAGAGTCTGGAGCAGCTACACAAGGTAATCTGAACACAATAAACACACACACACACACACACACACACACACACACACAGAGTGAGAGTCTGGAGCAGCTACACAAGGTAATCTGAACACAATAAACACACACACACACACACAGTGAGAGTCTGCAGCAGCTACACAAGGTAACCTGAACACAAACACACACACTACTATATTTACACACACACACACACACAGAGTGAGAGTCTGCAGCAGCTACACAAGGTAACCTGAACACAATAAACACACACACTACTATATTTACACACACACACACACAGAGTGAGAGTCTGGAGCAGCTACACAAGGTAACCTGAACACAATAAACACACACACTGTTATATTTACACACACACACACACAGAGTGAGAGTCTGGAGCATCTACACAAGGTAATCTGAACACAATAAACACACACACACACACAGTGAGAGTCTGCAGCAGCTACACAAGGTAACCTGAACACAAACACACACACTGCTATATACAAACACACACACACGCGCGCACGCACGCACACACACACACACACAGTGAGAGTCTGGAGCAGCTACACAAGGTAACCTGAACACAATAAACACACACACTGCTATATACAAACACACACACACACACACACACAGTGAGAGTCTGCAGCAGCTACACAAGGTAACCTGAACACAATAAACACACACACTACTATATTTACACACACACACACACAGAGTGAGAGTCTGGAGCAGCTACACAAGGTAACCTGAACACAATAAACACACACACTGTTATATTTACACACACACACACACAGAGTGAGAGTCTGGAGCATCTACACAAGGTAATCTGAACACAATAAACACACACACACACACAGTGAGAGTCTGCAGCAGCTACACAAGGTAACCTGAACACAAACACACACACTGCTATATACAAACACACACACACACGCGCACGCACGCACACACACACACACACAGTGAGAGTCTGGAGCAGCTACACAAGGTAACCTGAACACAATAAACACACACACTGCTATATACAAACACACACACACACACACACACAGTGAGAGTCTGCAGCAGCTACACAAGGTAACCTGAACACAATAAACACACACACTACTATATTTACACACACACACACACAGAGTGAGAGTCTGGAGCAGCTACACAAGGTAACCTGAACACAATAAACACACACACTGCTATATACAAACACACACACACACACACACACACACACAGTGAGAGTCTGGAGCAGCTACACAAGGTAACCTGAACACAATAAACACAGACACTGCTATATACAAACACACACACACACAGTGAGAGTCTGGAGCAGCTACACAAGGTAACCTGAACACAATAAACACAGACACTGTTATATTTACACACACACAGACACACACACACACAGTGAGAGTCTGCAGCAGCTACACAAGGTAAATTGAACACAATAAACACAGACACTGCTATATTTACACACACACACACACACACACAGAGTGAGAGTCTGGAGCAGCTACACAAGGTAAATTGAACACAATAAACACAGACACTGCTATATACACACACACACACACACAGTGAGAGTCTGCAGCAGCTACACAAGGTAACCTGAACACAATAAACACACACACTACTATATTTGCACACACACACACACACAGAGTGAGAGTCTGCAGCAGCTACACAAGGTAAATTGAACACAATAAACACAGACACTGCTATATACAAACACACACACGCGTGCGCACACACACACACACACACACACAGTGAGAGTCTGGAGCAGCTACACAAGGTAACCTGAACACAATAAACACACACACACACACACACACACAGTGAGAGTGTGGAGCAGCTACACAAGGTAACCTGAACACAATAAACACACACACTACTATATATATACACACACACACACACTGCTACAATGCACACCGGATTTAAAAGTATGTTCTGTATTACAGTGCCACATGTCGTCTCTTTTGGCAAGTGATATTTTCAAAATAATATTGAGTGGCAATAAAGAGTGCTGACTGTATTTGAACCCGGAGTAACTGTTTGTTAAGGTAGTTAGTAACACTTGTGATTGTATTTAATGATTCTTTATATCCGTGATTGTCTTGATTTCAATGCAGTTAATTAACGCAGAAGTTGTTCTTCCCTGCAACTATTGTAAGGATTAATGCTGCCTCTTTCAACTTGGGGTGCATGCTATGTATTTTTTGGGGGACACTTGTGGGACAGGTAAAGTTGTATATAATGTCCAACTAGGCTGAAAGGATTTATAGATTGCTTAATTTTTATTTTAGGTGATGAAGTGACACTTTGAATATGGGGCCTGATGAGAGAAGTATCCTTTTCATGTGGTTTTGGTTTTGCCGTTGTGAGCAGGTGTGGGAGACAGCACCGTGTCTGCATGTGAAATAACAAAGTCATCGCAGTGGAGGGACTCTCTGAAGGCTGCTGTTTGTGGATTTGTCTTGTAATGTGAGTGATCTACTGTACTGTGATGCCACTGTCTGTACGCACGCTGCACTGCAGGGGAGACACCGCTGGCATTCACAGGGCATGCTTGTTCATTTAAAGCACGCTGCACTGCAGGGGAGACACCAACCTTCTGGACAAAGCCAAAACAGATAGAGGAGTGACCAAAGTGATCCTATCATTCGGAATCAACAACAAGGACCAGAAAGTCAAAGAGACAGCTATCAAAAACCTACAAAGGATGTACAGGTCAGCAAAGACAACCTTCCCAACTGCAGAAATCAAAGTGCCACTGGTGAACTTCTCACGAGCACTAGACATGCAGGCCCAACGGAACTTGGAAGAACTAAACGGATTCATCTCAGCCAACCTACCACACATACCGCTATTACCAACTGAGAAATTTCAAGTAGGCGGAGACAACATCCACTGGACAACCAACACAGCCAAAGATATGCTCCAGCACTGGTGCCAGCATTTAAACTAGGAGACCCCACAAGCCCAAATATCTCCAGGGAGGGGGCATCCAACATAGTCAATCTATGTAAATACTTCACACCAACAGAGTCAAAACAGCCTTTTGAGCAAAGGCCTCTCCTTCATACCCACACCGCAAACTAAAGCAACACAGAAGCAGACACTGCGAGCAGAAACACAAGACTACCATAGGAGGCTAAAAATCGCAACCTATTTTACTGCATTTAATCCTGTACTTTAGAGTACTGTAATCTGTCAAGTGTCATTTAATCTGTGGTATTTTGTATTTAATTATATCCTGATGTAACTATCACTGACACTGTTATCTGCTCCGTTATTGAATCGTATTTTGTCATATACTTGTACTTGCTAGAACCAAAGTCATTGTATTTTATCTTGCTCTTAATTGTATTAATACTTGTACTGTGATTCTTGAAATGTTTTTTTGTTTACGACTGTAAGGTTGCCCTGGATAAGGGCATCTGCTGAGAAATAAATAATAATCAATCAATCAATACCAGAGCTGCAACCAAGATTTTACAATCCAAGAGAAAACAGCTGGGCAAATGAGTCATCAGTGCTCCTTCTAACAGTTACCCAAATCAAGATTTTACAAGATTACACCACTGAGGACAGCGGACTGCTTATCTGATCTTGTGTTTGCTCATGTATACTGTCTTTATTTTTCAGTATAAATCTGAGATGAATTGATTGGTTATCTCTCAAAGAGTTAATGAAGGTCAGGAAGGAAACCGGTTCATTAAAAATGGGCTGAACTGAAGCTTTTTAAATGTTTATTGTTTGGTCTGGAGCAAACTCCTTCCTTATGCCTTGTGGCAGATGCACTTCATTGGGATCAGTGAGAGGGTGTATTGTGAACTGGAGCTCCTCTGAGGTGAAGCACCAGAGCAGCAGCTGATGTCCAGTCTCCCTGGTAACCTGACACAGTGCACAGCCTCCCTGCTTGACACAGTGCACAGACTCCCTATCTGACACAGTGCACAGTCTCCCTGGCAACCTGACACAGTGCACAGACGCCCTGCCTGACACAGTGCACAGACTCGCTGGTAACCTGACACAGTGCACAGTCTCCCTGGCAACCTGACACAGTGCACAGACTCGCTGGTAACCTGACACAGTGCACAGACTCGCTGCCTGACACAGTGCACAGTCTCCCTGGCAACCTGACACAGTGCACAGACTCGCTGGTAACCTGACACAGTGCACAGACTCGCTGGTAACCTGACACAGTGCACAGTCTCCCTGGCAACCTGACACAGTGCACAGACGCCCTGCCTGACACAGTGCACAGTCTCCCTGGTAACCTGACACAGTGCACAGACGCCCTGCCTGACACAGTGCACAGACTCCCTGCCTGGCACAGTGCACAGACTCGCTGGTAACCTGACACGGTGCACAGACTTGCTGGTAACCTGACACAGTGCACAGACGCCCTGTCTGACACAGTGCACAGACTCGCTGGTAACCTGACACAGTGCACAGAGTCCCTGCCTGCCACAGTGCACAGACTCGCTGGTAACCTGACACAGTGCACAGACTCGCTGGTAACCTGACACAGTGCACAGTATCCCTGCCTGACACAGTGCACAGAGTCCCTGCCTGCCACAGTGCACAGTCTCCCTGGCAACCTGACACAGTGCACAGACGCCCTGCCTGACACAGTACACAGACTTGCTGGTAACCTGACACAGTGCACAGACTCGCTGGTAACCTGACACAGTGCACAGAGTCCCTGCCTGCCACAGTGCACAGAGTCCCTGCCTGACACAGTGCACAGACTCGCTGGTAACCTGACACAGTGCACAGAGTCCCTGCCTGCCACAGTGCACAGAGTCCCTGCCTGACACAGTGCACAGACTCGCTGGTAACCTGACACAGTGCACAGAGTCCCTGCCTGCCACAGTGCACAGACTCGCTGGTAACCTGACACAGTGCACAGACTCGCTGGTAACCTGACACAGTGCACAGTATCCCTGCCTGACACAGTGCACAGAGTCCCTGCCTGCCACAGTGCACAGTCTCCCTGGCAACCTGACACAGTGCACAGACGCCCTGCCTGACACAGTACACAGACTTGCTGGTAACCTGACACAGTGCACAGACTCGCTGGTAACCTGACACAGTGCACAGAGTCCCTGCCTGCCACAGTGCACAGAGTCCCTGCCTGACACAGTGCACAGACTCGCTGGTAACCTGACACAGTGCACAGAGTCCCTGCCTGCCACAGTGCACAGAGTCCCTGCCTGACACAGTGCACAGACTCGCTGGTAACCTGACACAGTGCACAGAGTCCCTGCCTGCCACAGTGCACAGTCTTCCTGGTAACCTGCCACAGTGCACAGTCTCCCTGGTAACCTGACACAGTGCACAGACTCGCTGGTAACCTGACACAGTGCACAGTCTCCCTGGCAACCTGACACAGTGCACAGTCTCCCTGGTAACCTGACACAGTGCACAGTCTCCCTGGTAACCTGCCACAGTGCACAGTCTCCCTGGTAACCTGCCACAGTGCACAGTCTCCCTGGTAACCTGACACAGTGCACAGACTCGCTGGTAACCTGACACAGTGCACAGTCTCCCTGGCAACCTGACACAGTGCACAGTATCCCTGCCTGCCACAGTGCACAGAGTCCCTGCCTGCCACAGTGCACAGTCTCCCTGGCAACCTGACACAGTGCACAGACTCACTGGTAACCTGACACAGTGCACAGACTCGCTGGTAACCTGACACAGTGCACAGTCTCCCTACCTGACACAGTGCAGACTCCCTGCCTGACACAGTGCACAGACTCACTGGTAACCTGACACAGTGCACAGTCTCCCTACCTGACACAGTGCACAGTCTCCCTGGTAACCTGCCACAGTGCAAAGACTCCTCCTGCTACAGATAGAGGGGTCAATAGAGACAACATCAATACTGACACCTCCCTGCCCCTCGTGTGCTCCAGATAGAGGGGTCTGAAGAGCTGATCTAAGCAGCAGATCTAAATACAGCTGTCACTTAATTAACAGAAAAAGGTTTTGAGAAAAGTGACACCTCTAACATTGCATGACCTACTTTTATTATACTCTTTCATTGCTTTATGAAAACAAGTTTACCCCCTCCCTTTTTTTAGAATACTTTTTATAAGACAAAAAAGAAAAAGCATGTACATAAACACAGTGAACAAAAAAACTGTATATTTCCAGAGTGAAATGAAGACTCCTGTTTACTGAAATGTTAAAGTTCAGGGTGATAATGAAAAAGAAGTTATCACTGCACCAGCACTGCTGTCTACACTGGACTTTTCACAGGCTTTCAAAAGAAATGAGGACACAGCATTTACATGAACACAGCAGAGCGAACCCTTTATTAGAACCAGTCCAGGAATGTACTGTATCAGTACGGGACACACAGGCTGTCATGCAGCTTTATAAACAAGCCTCAAATTCAAAACTATTATTATTATTCAAAAATCTCAGTCAATCTAAATCCAGCAAAAATATTGCAATGACACTGCACTCTCATATTTAAAAATCTGTTTGAAATCTTACACTCCCCTCTCTAATGAGGAATGAGAACCCTTTAATACTGTATTATAAATCTTCTCCCTCCTGTAGCCTGCAAGACAAACCATGTCAAAGTAATAAATACTAAACACTTACAAAAAAAGAAAAAAATCTATTGCTTTACAAAAATGTATCATTGAGCTGGTGTTGCTTTCCTCCTGAGGTGAGGCCAGGGAAGCACTTCTAATCCTATTAGCGCTCTCCCTGGCCTCTCCGCTAGTCGCTCTCCTCCTGAGGTGAGGCCAGGGAAGCACTTCTAATCCTATTAGCGCTCTCCCTGACCTCTCCGCTAGTCACTCTCCTCTTGAGGTGAGGCCAGGGTTAGGAAGTGCATTTATAATCCTATAATAAAACAATTATATTCTTGTACAGCATGCATGCAGCCCACTGGAAGATGGAGCAGTAGGTTGAAGATGGAGCAGTGGATTAAAGATGGTGCAGTGGGTTAAAGATGGCGCAGTGGGTTAAAGATGGTGCAGTAGGTTGAAGATGGAGCAGTGGATTAAAGATGGCGCAGTGGGTTAAAGATGGCGCAGTGGGTTAAAGATGGCGCAGTGGGTTAAAGATGGCACAGTGGGTTGAAGATGGAGCAGTGGATTAAAGATGGCGCAGTGGGTTAAAGATGGCGCAGTGGGTTAAAGATGGTGCAGTGGGTTAAAGATGGCACAGTGGGTTAAACATGGCGCAGTGGGTTGAAGATGGCGCAGTGGGTTAAAGATGGTGCAGTGGGTTGAAGATGGCGCAGTGGGTTGAATATGGCCCAGTGGGTTTAAGATGGCCAAGTGGGTCGGCTCCAGTCTCTCATAATTCATCTTGCAGAATGACTCAGTACTCGGTTTGTGTTGGTCCCTCCCATGGGAGATTAGAGGGCTGTGTCGTCCACTGTGGCAATCCCAGCATCCTTCACCATGGCATAAAAGTAGCCCTGCTTTTGAAGTAGTTGTCTGGGGGTATCAAACTCCACAATCTTCCCTGCGCTCAAAACCATCACTCTGAAAAGCAAGGTGAAAATGGGTCCTTTTAGTGTCGAAATCCTCTTTTATCTTTCATGCAGGATGCAGCAACCGCAACACCATAAATATGATTCCAGCCTTGCCTGTCACCAGTATGAACCTTAACCCTCATGTACAAGAAGAGCACATTGTCTGAAAAATCTCATCATTCATCACACCCAGTGGAAACAGCACTTTATACCCTTCAAATTGTGTGATCATACACTACCCTCCACAAGGATATCAGTAACATACATCCTCACAATCAAATTATTCCAATCGGATGCTAAACAAGCTGCCAAGTTTCATGACATTGAATTGAATCTAGCTTTACTATATTCCCTTCACAGCAAGGCATAATACATGCAGAAGGAGCAGTTCATTCAGACTCCCTGTATAATACATGCAGAAGGAGCAGTTCATTCAGACTCCCTACTAACTAAACTTACTGCATCCTTGAATAGATGCAGTAATGGTATCCTCTTGATGAAAACTAATCAAAAGCGCACACTGAATACACAAAGAGAAGAACTGCTTGCTGACATTTGCAAATGTGTTCTACTAACTCCTCAAATGATTGTGTAAGACGAATCCCCAGTGGCCGTCAGCCTCGCCCTTACCGGGAGCTGTCCATGATGGTGTGGAGACGGTGAGCGATGGTCAGCACGGTGCAGTGGGAGAATTCCGCCCGGATTGTTGTCTGGATCAGATTATCCGTCTCCAGGTCCACTGCTGCTGTGGCCTCATCCAGGATCAGAATCCGGGATTTCCGGAGTAGAGCTCTTGCCAGACACAGGAGCTGCCGCTGCCCCACACTGGAGGGGAAAGCAATTACACCAGAAATAAAAAAGAGCAATCAACTATCATGAACTCAATGTATAACATTGAATAATGCAACAGCAAACATTTCAGACCTGCTGTGGTAACTACTCTTCATTACAATTCACAGGTTTCAGTTGTAGTTATGGTTAGGGGGTTTCTGTTTAAAGCAGAGTGCAAACCAGCTTATTGTTTCTTGAATACCTGAGGTTCTCCCCCCCTTCAGTGACCTCATGGTTCAGTCCTTCCTGTAACTCCCCCACAAACTGCTTCAGATGGGACAGCTCCATTGCCTTCCATATCTCCTGGTCAGTGAAGCTCTCAAACGGGTCCAGATTCCTCCTCAGAGACCCAGAAAACAGGACAGGGTCCTGTGGGCCCACAGCAGGAGAAAATGACAAGTGATAAACATGCCTGTGCTGGAGTCAGTCATTCAGTCTAAGTGTGGAGTCTCAGCAGCATATAGAGAAACACAAAGTGAGTGTGCCACTTGTATAAAGACACAGGATATATTATAAGCTGTATACATGCTGGAGAAGCTTAGCATGCTGCTCGGCTCCACAGTCTAAGCTATAAAACAGGAAGACAATGCAGACTGGAATCCAGAAGGAATTCAGTTAGACGAATAAATCTCTGAGAAGCGGCTTTGGGAAGCTTAAGGGAGCAAATGAAAGGAGATGATTGTCTGTGGAGGAAGACTGGGGTACCTGTGGGATGATGGTGAGCTTTTGCCTGAGGTCGTGAAGCCCGAGCGTGGCAATGTCGATGCCGTCAATCAAGATCCTGCCTTCTGCAGCCTCAATGATCCGAAACAGGCAGTTTGTCAGGCTGGACTTCCCCGCGCCAGTCCTGCCCACAATGCCTATCTAAAGGAACAGGACGGAACACTGTGAACATGGTAAGAGAACACATACAGGAACACAAGCTGTTATAATGCTACAATGTTTTAAGTGCTACATCTAAAGAGATTCTATACTCAAGTTACACAGTTCCAGACTTTTTTTTCTTCTATTGTAACGGGTGCAGTCGTGTTTCATGTACCTTTTCAGTGCTGTTGATGTCACATGTTATCCCATTCAATACCAGGTCCAACTCAGGCCGGTACCGAAACTTGTAGTTATCGAACTGGATCTTCCCATCCTCTGGCCAGTGTGGAGGTGGGTGAACGTCTGTGACCCAGGATGCCTAGAGAACAGGACAGAACCGGGCTTCAAACATCATGTAAAGGGAAGGAATCAGGCATGGAACAACAACAATATTCTATGGTGGATAAAACACATGATTTAAAGATGAGACACCCTGCATCCCAGTGCTTTCAATAAAACACATGATTTAAAGATGAGACACCCTGCATCCCAGTGCTTTCAATAAAACACATGATTGAAAGATGAGACACCCTGCATCCCAGTGCTTTCAATAAAACACATGATTGAAAGATGAGACACCCTGCATCCCAGTGCTTTCAATAAAACACATGATTTAAAGATGAGACACCCTGCATCCCAGTGCTTTCAATAAAACACAGATGCAGATGGGAGCTGCTGGAACACTTTACATTTTACAGACCTCTGCTGTTCCTGATCAGTACCTCATTCTCCAGCTCGGTGTATTCACACACTCTCTCCACTGCTACGATGTTAGTTTCCAGTTCAGAAGTCATCCTCACCAACCAGTTTAAAGTCTGAGTCACCTGGAAGAGAGAGATGAGATACAGCAATCAGACCAATCAGAGATTTGTTAACAGATCAAATGATGACTTTTCAATGTGGCAATTTGTTATTTATATACAGTATACCAAATTGTGCAGCCTTATAATTAAAAAACAAAACAAAAAAACAATAAATTATCTTTCCAGGGAGGACCCAGAAGAAGCCACAGCAGCAGGGAATCATTACCCAGTGCCAACAAGAAGAACCCTAACCCTGACCCTGACCCACTGCCCGCTAACCCTAACCCTAACCCTAACCCTGACCCTGACCAACTGCCCGCTAACCCTAACCCTAACCCTGACCCTAACCCACTGCCCGCTAACCCTAACCCTAACCCTAACCCACTGCCCACTAACCCTAACCCTGACCCTAACCCACTGCCCGCTAACCCTGACCCTAACCCACTGCCCGCTAACCCTAACCCTGACCCTAACCCACTGCCCGCTAACCCTAACCCTGACCCTAACCCTAACCCACTGCCCGCTAACCCTAACCCTGACCCTAACCCACTGCCCGCTAACCCTACCCTGACCCTAACCCACTGCCAGCAAGAAGAACCCTAACCCTAACCCTGACCCTAACCCACTGCCCGCTAACCCTAACCCTGACCCTAACCCAATGCCAGCAAGAAGAACCCTAACCCTAACGCACTGCCCGCTAACCCTAACCCTAACCCTGACCCAAACCCACTGCCTGCTAACCCTAACCCTGACCCTAACCCACTGCCCGCTAACCCTAACCCACTGCCCGCTAACCCTAACCCTGACCCTAACCCACTGCCCGCTAACCCTACCCTGACCCTAACCCACTGCCAGCAAGAAGAACCCTAACCCTAACCCTGACCCTAACCCACTGCCCGCTAACCCTAACCCTGACCCTAACCCAATGCCAGCAAGAAGAACCCTAACCCTAACGCACTGCCCGCTAACCCTAACCCTAACCCTGACCCAAACCCACTGCCTGCTAACCCTAACCCTGACCCTAACCCACTGCCCGCTAACCCTAACCCACTGCCCGCTAACCCTAACCCTGACCCTAACCCACTGCCTGCTAACCCTAACCCTGACCCTAACCCACTGCCAGCAAGAGGAAGCACAGACTTACATTGAGTGCATAGGATATAGAGAGTCCAACCAGCCCACTGTCCAGAGAGTCGCGAGAAAGCACAGCAAACAGAGCCGAGAAGAACACCACCAGGTTCCCAACAAACTCCAGCCGGACAGCAAGCCACCTGCGTGGGGAAAGTGAGGCCAAACATAACACACATCCCTCTGCAACATGCGCCATGAAAATCAAAGCTTTGTTTGTTAATCATACAGTTGTGTTTATTATTTAGCAAAGAATAGATACTATATTAAACCATATTCCTGTATTTAACACCTGCTGATAAACTATTATATATATATATATATATATATATATATATATATATATATATATATATATATATTTACAACTATAATACTCACTTGAATGTCCCATTTAGGTAACAATAAACATGGTAAAAACTTCCATTCTAAATTCCAGTAAACCAACACAGCAAAAAAAAGTACAAGTTTGGGAAAACTGAAAAAAAGTTTCAAATGGTAAAAATTTACATCGTAAAAAAAGACAGTGTGTGAATTACAAATAAGAAATTATAAATGACATAAATACAAAAAAAAATAATGAATTTCCTAAAAAGTTGAAAAATGAGCAATGCAGTGCTGACTGATTCCCAAAGAGTGGTGCCCCTCTTCACCTGTTGGAGACGATCCAGGGGTACACGCACTGCTGGTTCTTGTCAATGGTCATCTCGTTGTGCTGGAGGAAGCGCTCTTGATGCCCGTATGCACGAATGACTGATAGCCCGGACACTGTTTCTCCGAAGTGGGAGTAGATGGGGGAGCGGGACACCGAATCTAAACGCCTAAGCTGCCTGGAAGTAGCAACATAGAAGCGCTGGAAGAGAAACGCACATCCTGGAGGTGAGCTTCTAGACTGAGCTTTCAAGAACACTTCTTATTCAATATGGACCTTTTCAAATCTGCCATTCGCAAGAACAGAACAAACTAGTGTTCCAGGCACAAGTTCAGCTGCTGTGTGAGATTATTAGCATGCTTCTCCATAGCAGAGTGCTCCACTTGAGCTGCAATTACAGCCTGCATATCAGGGGTGCGCATTCATTACAATGAGTCTGATTAGCTCAGCAAGCCTGGTTTGGGACAATTATAAAGCAACAGATGAAGCACGATGCTTCCCTATCTACATGAACGTCTCAGATTGAGTAGCCTGTCAGGCGGAAGGCTGGTAGTAAGGCCAGAAGAAAGACAGGCTCACCTGTACAAAGTAGTAGAAGATTGCAAGTGGAATAATCACTGCAGTGAAGAATGGAGTAGCTAAACAGATGACAAACAGCGTGCCAAGCACTCCAAGAAAGCATACGAGCCAGCTCCGCAATGACATGGGGATCGCTTCGTCTACGGTAAGAATGTCCTGCAAGAAGCAAAGAACAACAGTCTCAGCGTTAGGAGCTAAGGATCCAGATGACTCCTAATGGAAACAGAACTTCTAGCATCAAAAACTAGTGCAGTCAGTTCACCCTTGAAATACAGCCAGGTATTTACAATGCATGGGACTCAGTGGTATCTTGTAGATTATCTAACAACTACTGTGCTATACATAAATGCAAATAGCTGATGAGTTACACTAATCCACATAATTGATGAGTTACACTAATCCACAAAATAGATGAGTTATGCTAATCCACATAATTGATGAGTCACACTAATCCATATATAATTGATGAGTTACACTGATCCACATATAATTGATGAGTTACACTGATCCACATAATTGATGATTTACACTGATCCACATAATTGATGAGTTACACTACTCCACATATCTGATGAGTTACACTAACTTTCGCAAATCGATTCACAACTCTTCCACTGGGCGTTGTGTCAAAGAAGCACATGGGGACATGGAGAATGTTATGCAGCAGCCGGCTATGGAGGATGCGGGAAGCAGATATGGCCCCAGCTGCCATTAGTAATGTTCCAATGAACACCAACACACCTGAAAAACACAAAACCAACCCAATGCACTGAATCACCGTCAACACAACCAAGCTACAGTGAACTGGTTTCACTTTAAAATTTACTCAACCAAACCCATCTCACAACAATAACAACGAGAAATATCAACAGAACTCAACACCACCCAACTTCTGAATACAACCACAATTTAACACATACCACAACACAACATTCATCAAATCTCAGTCAGAGGGATAAAGTGAATCCAAATTCGAAACAGTACCTTGTGTCATCCCCAGCACCCCAAACACTCCCACCCTCATGTCCCGCAGAGAGGCAGGGTAGGTTTCGTTCATGTATGCCACTGCATCATTTGTCCAAGCACTCAACCACAGGTTCTGCCCAATGAAGGCTACATTCTGTAACAGGTACGCCAGGACAATGACTGAAGAGTAACCCCAGCCCAAAGCGTGCATGTACTTCTTATAAACCGCGAGCTTCACCTGATGAGGGGGAGAGAAAGAGATTTGGGTCAGGAGGACAGGAGTGTGGAAGAAAACAGGACTGGAGCCCCACTGGAGATAAAGCTGCCCCACCTGTCCAGTCTCCACATTCTCCTTCTCAATCAGCCGCTGGCCTTTCTGATCCTTCTGTGCAGAGACCACACTCCCTGCTCGGGAGGAGTGTTTCTGTGTGCTAACTCTGGTTGGTGGGAATGTACAGGGAGAAAGAAGTATCATTATAAAGTCAGAGTCTTAGAGCAAGACGATTCTTATTATTTTCCTTTGGTCTGTGCTCCTGGCATACCTGCCATTGCGCTGGCTGAGCCGCAGGCTGTTCTCTCGTTTCAGAATCACTTTCACCACAT
Source organism: Acipenser ruthenus (assembly GCF_902713425.1). Lineage (NCBI taxonomy): Eukaryota > Metazoa > Chordata > Actinopteri > Acipenseriformes > Acipenseridae > Acipenser > Acipenser ruthenus. The sequence goes on from NC_081195.1 coordinate 30,075, forward strand.
CCTCAGGGGGGTCGTCTGCCTGGGGCTCCAGGGAATCAAGCAACATCACAGCCTCCTCTCCGACTCCCGATACATCTGTGTAGACAGACACTCGCGGGATCAATAACAACGCTGATGTCATTCAAACTGACAGCACCAGGGGATGAATCATTGTACTGCATGTAGTGACTTGATCATCCATTGTAAACAGTCTGTGGGTGTTCAGCTGCTCAGAACACTGAACTGAACACCCACAGACTGTTTTATTCCGCTAGTCTACCACTGTACTCTGAAGACGGTGCATCCAGCCTCTAAATCATTAGGCAAAGGCAAATGATTCCACAAAACCTCTTTCTCAATGAAGACATTTTACTAATAGTTTTACCTCACACAAGTACACCTTTACGCAGTATAACTGAATGAAAACAGAAAATATTAACCAAATAAACCATGGTCCAATTTGGAAGAGAAAAGTCTGGACATACCCTGTGCCCCGCCCTCCTTGCGGTTCCCCTCCGAGGCGTACGTGCTCAGGAATTCAGAGAAAGCGCCCCCACTGGCCTGCAGGCTCTGGTATGAGCCAATCTCTGAAAGCTCTCCATTCACCAGAACCACAATCTCATCTACATGAGGGAGGAAGCTCACCCCATGAGTAACCAGGACCCGTGTCTGAGGAGAGAGAGCAAGGAGCAGAGTGCGCATCTCTATTGGCTGATTCGATAAGTAAGAAAGAAGAATGGAAATATTTGATTGCAGTACTGCTTGGAGTGATGTACAGAGAGAAAGAAAGAGAGAGAGAGATGATAAAAAGCTGAAACAGACTCACCTTGCCCTTGAGCAACCCGTGGGGTCCCACTACCTTCTCAAAGAGGTGGTTCCCCACGTGAGCGTCCACAGCAGAGAGCGGATCATCTAGGATGTAGAGATCTGCGTGGCTGTAGGCAGCCCTGGCCAGACTGACCCGCTGCTTCTGACCGCCGCTCAGGTTAATTCCCTACAGAGAAGAGCATGTGTTGACCAAACTGAGATTTTTAAGATGGACAAAACATATTAAGCTAATTGTCACTACTGGCATGGGATTAAATAAAAGCTAAGGGGACAAACTCTTCAAATGAACAGGATAGAAAATTGAGTACAGAATATTATTAGTGAAGCTTCTCCTTATAAAGATAGAGAAGGATAAGGGTGTTGGTATGGGGAGAGAGCCGGATCATGTGATAAGGAAACCCATCCAGGAGCAGCAGGTTCTTCTGGTGTGATAGCATGGAGTGGAGACTCCACTGACCTTTTCTCCAATCTCGGTTTGGTCACCCCCTGGCAGCAGTGCCAGGTCTGGTAGAAGAGCACAGGCCTCCAGCACACACTGGTACCGCTCCTGCTCCAGCACAGACCCAAACAGGATGTTATCCCTCACAGTGGCATTCTGGATCCATGCCTGCTGTGGTACATAGGCCACCGAGCCCTGCAGGCCACAAAATGGATTATATATATATATCATTTTTATATATGTTACAGTCACATATAAGCTATCAAGAGTCTGGAGTTTTTCATGCAGCTGTTTCTAATGGCATCAGCTATGGATGATGAAAAACAAATCTCTGGCAACATAAATCCAGTAAGAAGACTTATAGCTCCACATATATGCTCTGAAAATGCAGGTAATTACTGGAAATAATAAAGGTCTCTTTGCCAAAAGAATACTAGTTTATGATTACTTCTTAAGCACAGCCAGCTATTTCTGAGATGGAATAAATTGTTTCTGTCTATCAACTGCTGAACTGGACACATGCTTTTCTATACACTTGCTGTGCAACATTGCAATTTTTAAACAGTTCTTTTTTCCTAAAATGTATTTGAAAGACTTGAATTTTATTAACTTGGAGCATTCCTTGTATTTAACACAAAGGACAACTCACTTTTCATCTTGAGTTCTGCAAGAACACATAAAAGAAATGTCCGCTTCTACAGGGCATACTATTTATATATTTGCTGGTGAAGTAAGATTACCTTTTATGGTAAAACATATTTGAAATGTATCAAAAACTCAAACATTTCTCTGAGTGATTTTGTTTCCTATAAGCTTCACCACCTATTTTTGTTTGCATGTATTGAAGTTTCAATAAAGTAACCTCCGGTCACCTTTATATTAATGTGGCCTCTAATATTCTCCATTTCTCCCAGCATTGCAGACACCATTGATGACTTCCCTGAGCCCACAGCCCCCACCACTGCGATCAGACTGCCTGGTTTAATATCAAGAGATATGCTGAAGAACAAGCAAACACATAAATACATGAGTCACCAGTGTGGGAGCAAAGGGAGCATGTTTCATAGACTGTTGTAAGCGCTTTTTCTCCAGGTGCTCCATATCCAAGAATGCTAAAATGACAAGTGGTTTCTCCAGTGTTCCTGGTTTGAGGCGTACTCACTTCTTCAAAACCGGCTCTCCATTCTTCTCCCAAGTGAAGGAGGCGTCACAGAAACTAACAGCAGTGTCTGAGAAACAAAACAAAAAGAAAAGTATTCCTTTCATTTCCATCATTCATGCTGTTTGAATTTCTACTTTTTCCTATGTGTCTGCCTGTCTATATACATTAGAAGCCTGTTACTGCGAACCCCTTTGATCCGAATCACCTTGTTAACTGCCCTGCAAGCGTGTCTCGGACAAATTCACAATGTCTGACAAACGAAAAGGAACAGAACTTACTCTAGCTGAAAAATGATTCAACGGTTGGAAACGGCTGAATGCGCTGTTCAACTTGCTAAAGAGTATGGTGTGGGAAAGTCAACAATTACTGCAAAAGAAAATCTTGAGAAATTCTCGAGTACCATGGAATCAAGCACCGCCACAGCACTGTGAAGAACTGTGCGACTCTGAAGACAACGAGAGAGAAAGAGCTTGTACACGTGTCCATGCAAGAAAGAGAAAAGGGCTCTCCCATTACAGGAACAGAAAGCATTGTCATTGCAGAGTCCACTGAGAGAAAGCATTGTCATTGCATAGTCCACTGAGAGAAAGCATTGTCATTGCATAGTCCACTGAGAGAAAGCATTGTCATTGCAGAGTCCACTGAGAGAAAGCATTGTCATTGCAGAGTCCACTGAGAGAAAGCATTGTCATTGCATAGTCCACTGAGAGAAAGCATTGTCATTGCATAGTCCACTGAGAGAAAGCATTGTTATTGCAGAGTCCACTGAGAGAAAGCATTGTCATTGCAGAGTCCACTGAGAGAAAGCATTGTCATTGCATAGTCCACTGAGAGAAAGCATTGTTATTGCATAGTCCACTGAGAGAAAGCATTGTCATTGCAGAGTCCACTGAGAGAAAGCATTGTTATTGCATAGTCCACTGAGAGAAAGCATTGTCATTGCAGAGTCCACTGAGAGAAAGCATTGTCATTGCAGAGTCCACTGAGAGAAAGCATTGTCATTGCAGAGTCCACTGAGAGAAAGCATTGTCATTGCAGAGTCCACTGAGAGAAAGCATTGTCATTGCAGAGTCCACTGAGAGAAAGCATTGTTATTGCAGAGTCCACTGAGAGAAAGCATTGTCATTGCAGAGTCCACTGAGAGAAAGCATTGTCATTGCAGAGTCCACTGAGAGAAAGCATTGTTATTGCAGAGTCCACTGAGAGAAAGCATTGTTATTGCAGAGTCCACTGAGAGAAAGCATTGTCATTGCAGAGTCCACTGAGAGAAAGCATTGTTATTGCAGAGTCCACTGAGAGAAAGTATTGTCATTGCAGAGTCCACTGAGAGAAAGCATTGTCATTGCAGAGTCCACTGAGAGAAAGCATTGTCATTGCAGAGTCCACTACATCCAGAGGACAGGGTTAAAGCCAGTGATGGATGGCTGCACAGATTTAAAAAAAAAACACAGTATTGGACAGCTTTGCTTAGCAGGCAAAAAAACTCAGCGTGGAGACAGCAGAGTTAGAATCGTTTCCTCCCAAAATGCTTCGGTGCAACTCTAAGGAAACGCAGTGTTTGGGGCTATGAGAATACTAATGTTTAGAGTAGTTACAGCACACTATATGTACATGTAAACTTGCATTCATACCCCCCAAGCTGTTCGGATGACCGGGCTTCTACTGTATTTATTAATGTATCTAAATGTATATCAGGTTGCTTTTAAGAAGTGATTGTTTCCCTTCAAGAGAAAGTTCAATCCCTATACTGCTCTAATGTACAATACTGTACACTGAATATATTTCCCTTGTGAGATTTAAACCAAGGTTCATCTACATGTCTAGTATAAATGAACTGAAAAGCCTGCTTACTGAAACTGGGGTCATGGTGGACTGCAGAGTCATCCAGATCGGTGCTTCCCAAGAACTTCTCTAAACGTTTCACAGAGACGGCAGCCTGAAATAAACAGCAGCAGCAGAATGAGTCTGTTACCTGAGTGCATTACCTGAGTGTGTGAGTGCATTACCTGAGTGTGTGAGTGCATTACCTGATGTATTACCTGAGTGCATTACCTGAGTGTTTGAGTGCATTACCTGAGTGTATTACCTGAGTGCATTACCTGAGTGCATTACCTGAGTGTATTACCTGAGTGCATTACCTGAGTGCATTACCTGAGTGCATTACCTGAGTGTGTGAGTGCATTGCCTGAGTGCATTACCTGAGTGTGTGAGTGCATTACCTGAGTGCATTACCTGAGTGTATTACCTGAGTGCATTACCTGAGTGCATTACCTGAGTGCATTACCTGAGCGTGTGAGTGCATTACCTGAGTGTGTGAGTGCATTACCTGAGTGTGTGAGTGCATTACCTGAGTGTGTGAGTGCATTACCTGAGTGCATTACCTGAGTGTATTACCTGAGTGCATTACCTGAGTGCATTACCTGAGTGCATTACCTGAGTGCGTGAGTGCATTACCTGAGTGTGTGAGTGCATTACCTGAGTGCATTACCTGAGTGTGTGAGTGCATTACCTGAGTGTGTGAGTGCATTACCTGAGTGCATTACCTGAGTGTGTGAGTGCATTACCTGAGTGCATTACCTGAGTGTGTGAGTGCATTACCTGAGTGCATTACCTGAGTGCATTACCTGAGTGTGTGAGTGCATTACCTGAGTGCATTACCTGAGTGTATTACCTGAGTGCATTACCTGAGTGCATTACCTGAGTGTGTGAGTGCATTGCCTGAGTGCATTACCTGAGTGTGTGAGTGCATTACCTGAGTGTGTGAGTGCATTACCTGAGTGTGTGAGTGCATTACCTGAGTGCATTACCTGAGTGCATTACCTGAGTGTGTGAGTGCATTACCTGAGTGCATTACCTGAGTGCATTACCTGAGTGTGTGAGTGCATTACCTGAGTGCATTACCTGAGTGTATTACCTGAGTGCATTACCTGAGTGCATTACCTGAGTGCATTACCTGAGTGCATTACCTGAGTGTGTGAGTGTATTACCTGAGTGCATTACCTGAGTGCATTACCTGAGTGCGTGAGTGCATTACCTGAGTGCATTACCTGAGTGCATTACCTGAGTGTGTGAGTGCATTACCTGAGTGTGTGAGTGCATTACCTGAGTGTGTGAGTGCATTACCTGAGTGCATTACCTGAGTGCATTACCTGAGTGTGTGAGTGCATTACCTGAGTGTGTGAGTGCATTACCTGAGTGCATTACCTGAGTGCATTACCTGAGTGCATTACCTGAGTGTGTGAGTGCATTACCTGAGTGCGTGAGTGCGTTACCTGAGTGCATGAGTGTGTTACCTGAGTGTATTACCTGAGTGCGTGAGGGTGTTACCTGAGTGTATTACCTGAGTGTGTTACCTGAGTGCATTACCTGAGTGTGTGAGTCTGTTATCTGAGTGCATTACCTGAGTGCATGAGTGCGTTACCTGAGTGAGTTACCTGAGTGTGTTACCTGAGTGCGTTACCTGAGTGCATGAGTGTGTTACCTGAGTGCATTACCCGAGTGTGTTACCTGACTGCGTTACCTGAGTGCGTGAGTGTGTTCCCTGAGTGCATTACCTGAGTGCATGAGTGTGTTACCTGAGTGTGTTCCCTGAGTGTGTTCCCTGAGTGCATTACCTGAGTGCATGAGTGTGTTACCTGAGTGCATTACCTGAGTGCATTACTTGAGTGCGTGAGTGCGTTACCTGAGTGTGTTCCCTGAGTGTGTTCCCTGAGTGTGTTCCCTGAGTGCATTACCTGAGTGCATAAGTGTGTTACCTGAGTGCATTACCTGAGTGCATTACTTGAGTGCGTGAGTGCGTTACCTGAGTGAGTTACCTGAGTGTGTTCCCTGAGTGTGTTTTGTCAGTGTGTTTTGTCAGTACTTCACCACGCAATCTCGTAAAATATATGTGGTCACTGCTGTGAAGAAATTATATCATAATGGAAAGGCCCTGATAGACAGCAGCTTTCATTTCAACTGAATCTTTGAAATCAGCAAGGGCTTGAGTGTAATGCACAGAGCTCAGTGTATTTCTGCTTGCACCATTCAAGGATGAGTTTGGTTAATGTGGCTGCAGATGGTACCTGCACCATGCTGGAGATGAGCATAGGCAGCATGGCCAGGGGGAAGCGCAGGATGTTGAAGAGAGAGATGGAGGTGAAGGCCTTTTCTGCAGTCAGGATGTTATCAGAGCTGATGGAGACAAACACAGCAAAGCTCGCCAGGGACACCTGCAGGTCACAGAGGGAAAGAGGAATGAATGGTCAAACATTCTGATCTCACATAGCAACTTGGGATGGGGATAAAATAGCAAAAGTTACCCAATGTATTCCTCCAGTTGTTTAGATTCACTTTGTATTGTTTTTTGTTTCATTCATCACATCCATAACCTGAATCTAATACACCGCAAGCTCTTCAATCATTTCAATTGTCTGTAGCAGGGTTTCAATCTTTTCTTGAAACTGTACCCCTTCTTTCAGCTCAAGTACTCTTGACAATGTATGCTGTACTGAATGGTACCATAGTTGCAATAAAAGGCAGAATAATCTGACTGGAATCTCTGGTATTCGCTTTCTATTAGGCAAAGTTATTATAAATAATACAAAATAGTCTGCACTGTAAATGTTTATCACGTTACCATTTACTTCCCATCTCAGCATGATTATGTGTGCCATTTAAAATGTTTACAGTATCAAAAACCTGAACCTCAAGATAAAACTATAATAACTAACAATGATAACCTTTTTTGTTATTAAAGCCAACATAAAAATAATCCAAAGGGACTGGGTGTAACTTTCTGTCGCTTTGCACTTTCTGTAGACTCTTGTGTTTTCTTCCTTTGTTTTTCTTTTGCAAGTAAGAAATGTATCCCCTTCAAACACTGAAAACAAATTCAACCAGCCGCTATTGCTAAATGCAGCCGTGGCTAATAAACAAAACAAAACCCGCCAAAATATGATTATTGTAATTATTATTTATGTTTACCGGAGCAGTTATACTTTAAAAAAATTCAGAAAGATTGTCTTTCACTGATACGACAAGCTGAAAACAGCAAAGTCCATGAGCAGCGCAGAGCAGAGCTCTCTGACATATATATATCAGAGTGGAATCCATTGAATCACCAGACACAGCTTCACCCACCAATAATATATATCAGAGTGGAATCCACTGAATCACCAGACACAGCTTCACCCACCAATAATATATATCAGAGTGGAATTCACTGAATCACCAGACACAGCTTCACCCACCAATAATATATATCAGAGTGGAATCCATTGAATCACCAGACACAGCTTCACACACCAATAATATATATCAGAGTGGAATCCACTGAATCACCAGACACAGCTTCACCCACCAATAATATATATCAGAGTGGAATTCACTGAATCATCAGACACAGCTTCACCCACCAATAATATATATCAGAGTGGAATACACTGAATCACCAGACACAGCTTCACCCACCAATAATATATATCAGAGTGGAATCCATTGAATCACCAGACACAGCTTCACCCACCAATAATATATATCAGAGTGGAATACACTGAATCACCAGACACAGCTTCACCCACCAATAATATATATCAGAGTGGAATCCATTGAATCACCAGACACAGCTTCACACACCAATAATATATATCAGAGTGGAATCCACTGAATCACCAGACACAGCTTCACCCACCAATAATATATATCAGAGTGGAATCCATTGAATCACCAGACACAGCTTCACCCACCAATAATATATATCAGAGTGGAATCCACTGAATCACCAGACACAGCTTCACCCACCAATAATATATATCAGAGTGGAATACACTGAATCACCAGACACAGCTTCACCCACCAATAATATATATCAGAGTGGAATCCACTGAATCACCAGACACAGCTTCACCCACCAATAATATATATCAGAGTGGAATCCATTGAATCACCAGACACAGCTTCACACACCAATAATATATATCAGAGTGGAATCCATTGAATCACCAGACACAGCTTCACACACCAATAATATATATCAGAGTGGAATCCATTGAATCACCAGACACAGCTTCACACACCAATAATATATATCAGAGTGGAATCCATTGAATCACCAGACACAGCTTCACACACCAATAATATATATCAGAGTGGAATCCATTGAATCACCAGACACAGCTTCACACACCAATAATATATATCAGAGTGGAATCCATTGAATCACCAGACACAGCTTCACCCACCAATAATATATATCAGAGTGGAATCCATTGAATCACCAGACACAGCTTCACCCACCAATAATATATATCAGAGTGGAATCCATTGAATCACCAGACACAGCTTCACACACCAATAATATATATCAGAGTGGAATCCATTGAATCACCAGACACAGCTTCACCCACCAATAATATATATCAGAGTGGAATCCACTGAATCACCAGACACAGCTTCACTCACCAATAATATATATCAGAGTGGAATCCATTGAATCACCAGACACAGCTTCACCCACCAATAATATATATCAGAGTGGAATCCATTGAATCACCAGACACAGCTTCACCCACCAATAATATATATCAAAGTGGAATCCATTGAATCACCAGACACAGCTTCACACACCAATAATATATATCAGAGTGGAATCCATTGAATCACCAGACACAGCTTCACCCACCAATAATATATATCAGAGTGGAATCCACTGAATCACCAGACACAGCTTCACTCACCAATAATATATATCAGAGTGGAATACACTGAATCACCAGACACAGCTTCACCCACCAATAATATATATCAGAGTGGAATCCACTGAATCACCAGACACAGCTTCACCCACCAATAATATATATCAGAGTGGAATACACTGAATCATCAGACACAGCTTCACCCACCAATAATACATATCAGAGTGGAATCCATTGAATCACCAGACACAGCTTCACCCACCAATAATATATATCAGAGTGGAATCCATTGAATCACCAGACACAGCTTCACACACCAATAATATATATCAGAGTGGAATACACTGAATCACCAGACACAGCTTCACCCACCAATAATATATATCAGAGTGGAATTCACTGAATCATCAGACACAGCTTCACCCACCAATAATATATATCAGAGTGGAATCCATTGAATCACCAGACACAGCTTCACACACCAATAATATATATCAGAGTGGAATCCATTGAATCACCAGACACAGCTTCACACACCAATAATATATATCAGAGTGGAATCCATTGAATCACCAGACACAGCTTCACACACCAATAATATATATCAGAGTGGAATCCATTGAATCACCAGACACAGCTTCACACACCAATAATATATATCAGAGTGGAATCCATTGAATCACCAGACACAGCTTCACACACCAATAATATATATCAGAGTGGAATCCATTGAATCACCAGACACAGCTTCACCCACCAATAATATATATCAGAGTGGAATCCATTGAATCACCAGACACAGCTTCACACACCAATAATATATATCAGAGTGGAATCCATTGAATCACCAGACACAGCTTCACCCACCAATAATATATATCAGAGTGGAATCCATTGAATCACCAGACACAGCTTCACCCACCAATAATATATATCAGAGTGGAATCCATTGAATCACCAGACACAGCTTCACCCACCAATAATATATATCAGAGTGGAATCCACTGAATCACCAGACACAGCTTCACCCACCAATAATATATATCAGAGTGGAATCCACTGAATCACCAGACACAGCTTCACTCACCAATAATATATATCAGAGTGGAATACACTGAATCACCAGACACAGCTTCACCCACCAATAATATATATCAGAGTGGAATCCACTGAATCACCAGACACAGCTTCACCCACCAATAATATATATCAGAGTGGAATACACTGAATCATCAGACACAGCTTCACCCACCAATAATACATATCAGAGTGGAATCCATTGAATCACCAGACACAGCTTCACCCACCAATAATATATATCAGAGTGGAATCCATTGAATCACCAGACACAGCTTCACCCACCAATAATATATATCAGAGTGGAATCCATTGAATCACCAGACACAGCTTCACACACCAATAATATATATCAGAGTGGAATCCATTGAATCACCAGACACAGCTTCACCCACCAATAATATATATCAGAGTGGAATCCACTGAATCACCAGACACAGCTTCACTCACCAATAATATATATCAGAGTGGAATCCATTGAATCACCAGACACAGCTTCACCCACCAATAATATATATCAGAGTGGAATCCATTGAATCACCAGACACAGCTTCACCCACCAATAATATATATCAGAGTGGAATCCATTGAATCACCAGACACAGCTTCACACACCAATAATATATATCAGAGTGGAATCCATTGAATCACCAGACACAGCTTCACCCACCAATAATATATATCAGAGTGGAATCCACTGAATCACCAGACACAGCTTCACTCACCAATAATATATATCAGAGTGGAATACACTGAATCACCAGACACAGCTTCACCCACCAATAATATATATCAGAGTGGAATCCACTGAATCACCAGACACAGCTTCACCCACCAATAATACATATCAGAGTGGAATCCATTGAATCACCAGACACAGCTTCACCCACCAATAATATATATCAGAGTGGAATTCACTGAATCATCAGACACAGCTTCACCCACCAATAATATATATCAGAGTGGAATCCATTGAATCACCAGACACAGCTTCACCCACCAATAATATATATCAGAGTGGAATCCATTGAATCACCAGACACAGCTTCACACACCAATAATATATATCAGAGTGGAATCCATTGAATCACCAGACACAGCTTCACCCACCAATAATATATATCAGAGTGGAATCCACTGAATCACCAGACACAGCTTCACTCACCAATAATATATATCAGAGTGGAATCCACTGAATCACCAGACACAGCTTCACCCACCAATAATATATATCAGAGTGGAATCCACTGAATCACCAGACACAGCTTCACCCACCAATAATATATATCAGAGTGGAATACACTGAATCATCAGACACAGCTTCACCCACCAATAATACATATCAGAGTGGAATCCATTGAATCACCAGACACAGCTTCACCCACCAATAATATATATCAGAGTGGAATTCACTGAATCATCAGACACAGCTTCACCCACCAATAATATATATCAGAGTGGAATCCATTGAATCACCAGACACAGCTTCATCCACCAATAATATATATCAGAGTGGAATACACTGAATCACCAGACACAGCTTCACCCACCAATAATATATATCAGAGTGGAATCCACTGAATCACCAGACACAGCTTCACCCACCAATAATATATATCAGAGTGGAATCCATTGAATCACCAGACACAGCTTCACCCACCAATAATATATATCAGAGTGGAATCCATTGAATCACCAGACACAGCTTCACACACCAATAATATATATCAGAGTGGAATCCACTGAATCACCAGACACAGCTTCACACACCAATAATATATATCAGAGTGGAATCCATTGAATCACCAGACACAGCTTCACCCACCAATAATATATATCAGAGTGGAATCCATTGAATCACCAGACACAGCTTCACACACCAATAATATATATCAGAGTGGAATACACTCAATCGAAATCACGCATGTGGACACGTGGAAAGTGAGGACGTGATAGATTCTGTACTTTTTTTTTTTCATCTGCGGTTCACTTTGAGCTACTAAACAAAAATGAAATATGTATGCACAGTGGTTTAGAGATAATATATAATACCGTTAAAACAATATCATTTTCTTTGACTTTCATTTTTATTTTTTATTTGACCCTTGGAAGTACCCCATCCATAGTCACCAGTGTAACCATTCACCAGCCGCCCTCGTGGAAGTAAGAAATGCATGAAATCCCCACACTGTATGAGTTACAGCAGTACTAGAGTGACTCCTCACCAGAAAGGGTGCACAGGTAAATATGAACATGGAGATTGAAGCCAGGTAGGAAAAGCTCTTCATCACTTTCAGTTCCTTCTCTCGGATACCCAGGATCTGGGCTTCAAATGAAGGCTCCCAGGCATAAATCTTGAGGATCTGAAAAAGGGTGTTAGAATTAGGAGATTAGGAAGCAGACAGAGACTGTGAGAAACAGAGGACAGTAGTGCCTTCATGCTTTAGCTTATCAGTTAGTGTCTGCAGGCCATAACATGCTTTGAAAATACATCCAAACGTCAGAGAGAGAAAGGGACACTCCAGGACCGATAGACAGAAATGTGAACCCAACCAGCCCCTCCCACCACCTTACCTTTATTCCATTGAGAATTTCATTCATTAACTTCATCCGCTGGTCTTTGTACTTCATGTTTTTTGTCTATAAAGGAATTAAAAAATATCACAGTAAATGGTACTGCTCTGCCTTTGCTTGACTTGAATGAGAAAGAAAGAGACAGACACACAAACACTCAGAGCAAAGTCAGTCACTGTGAATTCTTAGAGAAAAGAAACAGCTGGATTATAAACTATGCTGGAGTAGCACCCTTCAGACACCTCTTAATGAAGAGAGGAGAGGGACACTGAATCCCTAAGGAAACCTATTTGAAAGGACCCGGCACATGCAGCTGTGTAGACCCTGTAGAAAGTAGGACTAGCTGGCACTGACAACAGAACAGCGAGACCTTGAGCAATACATTATAACCCAAAAGAAACAGAGTCAAGTTAGCGCCTGTGCAGGAAGGCAGCCCCTCACCTGGAGGGTTTTCGACCTGACAGCCAGAAAGCCATTGAGGGGCACCAGGAGGATCATGGTGGCGAGGCCGGCCAGCACAGAGGGCCCCAGCTCCTCCCACAGGAACACGAGGGAGACGATGATCTGCAGGGGGCAGGACCACAGCAGGTGGATGAAGTTCGTCACGTCCATGAAACGCTGGGCATCGGCTGACATCAGGTTCACTATCTCGCCCACGGTGGACTCCTTTCGGGCTGCATTGGAAACCACGAGGGCCTGTGCAAACAGCAGCGCATGCCTTCAATAATCAGGGTTACACTTTGGGGTGCTTGTGCCTGTAAGCAAGCGGTACTGTGCACGTCCCCAGTCTCTAAAAGCATGGCACTTATTTATAGTATTTATAGCACAGTCTCTCTGAACCCCCCGGCTGCACACCTGATAAACTCCAGCACAGTCTCTCTGAACCCCTGGCTGCACACCTGATAAACTCCAGCACAGTCTCTCTGAACCCCCGGCTACACACCTGATAAACTCCAGCACAGTCTCTCTGAACCCCCGGCTGCACACCTGATAAACTGCAGCAGCACAGTCTCTCTGAACCCCCGGCTGCACACCTGATAAACTCCAGCACAGTCTCTCTGAACCCCCGGCTACACACCTGATAAACTGCAGCAGCACAGTCTCTCTGAACCCCCGGCTGCACACTTGACAAACTGCAGCAGCACAGTCTCTCTGAACCCCCGGCTGCACACCTGACAAACTCCAGCACAGTCTCTCTGAACCCCCGGCTGCACACCTGATAAACTGCAGCAGCACAGTCTCTCTGAACTCCCGGCTGCACACCTGATAAACTCCAGCACAGTCTCTCTGAACCCCCGGCTACACACCTGATAAACTGCAGCAGCACAGTCTCTCTGAACCCCCGGCTGCACACATGATAAACTGCGGCAGCACAGTCTCTCTGAACCCTCCGGCTGCACACCTGATAAACTCCAGCACAGTCTCTCTGAACCCCCGGCTACACACCTGATAAACTCCAGCACAGTCTCTCTGAACCCCCGGCTGCACACCTGATAAACTCCAGCACAGTCTCTCTGAACTCCCGGCTGCACACCTGATTAAACTCCAGCACAGTCTCTCTGAACTCCCGGCTGCACACCTGACAAACTCCAGCACAGTCTCTCTGAACCCCCGGCTGCACACCTGATAAACTCCAGCACAGTCTCTCTGAACTCCCGGCTGCACACCTGACAAACTCCAGCACAGTCTCTCTGAACCCCCGGCTGCACACCTGATAAACTCCAGCACAGTCTCTCTGAACTCCCGGCTGCACACCTCACAAACTCCAGCAGCACAGTCTCTCTGAACCCCCGGCTGCACACCTGATAAACTCCAGCACAGTCTCTCTGAACCCCCGGCTGCACACCTGATAAACTCCAGCACAGTCTCTCTGAACTCCCGGCTGCACACCTCACAAACTCCAGCAGCACAGTCTCTCTGAACCCCCGGCTGCACACCTGATAAACTCCAGCACAGTCTCTCTGAACCCCCGGCTGCACACCTGATAAACTCCAGCACAGTCTCTCTGAACTCCCGGCTGCACACCTCACAAACTCCAGCAGCACAGTCTCTCTGAACTAACCCCCCCCCCCCCCCCCCCCGGGCCTTGTCATACCTTCTTGTAGACGGCGGCCATGATTGCAGTGCGCACCCTCATCCCCAGCACAAAGCAGCGCTGGAAATACTGCTGCAAGAGCATGGACTGCAGCACGGCAACCAGAACCAGCAGCACTGCATACAGATACCCCTTCCACTCGAAGATGGACTTGTCCTGCGTGAAGGACACCATGAGCCTGGGAGGGACCAAACAAGACAGTCAGGGTATTCCTATAATATCATCGGGGAAATCTTGTTGAGATAAAAAAAAATAATAATAATAATTAAAAATTAAAAAGGTAATGGAAAATGAACTGAAAGTGATAAAGAAAATGAGTGCTTTCAAAAAGCCGACCCTGTTTTGACTGATGTGCTGCAGAATATCCCTGGTATACAGGAGGCGACTCACTTGAGGATCTGTGGGCTGACAAAGACCAGCAGGTCCTGCAGGACTTTAAAGAGTGCAGACTCCAGCAGCACTCGTGGGAACGTCTTCACCAGGCTGGGGATCAGCCAGGACTGTGCAAACTCGCACTGCTTCTCTGAACTGGCCTCCTTCTTCTTCTGTTCCCCCTTCTCCTCCTGCAGAGGAAACAAGGGAAAACAGACAGAAGGCATGTGGGGTCCGTACCATTCCTCTCACACTCCTCTACTTCTTTTAACTCTGGTTTTGAACAGTCCCTACCTGCCTTAGATATTCTACAGAACTCCTGCTTTATTAAAGAAACACTTGTTTAACAACTACAGTCCTTTTAGATTTGATTTAAAATGTGAAACAGCACTGAACTACCTCTGTGTGACCACTTAACCACCCTCTCCAAGCACCTCTGTCATAAGAGCTCCTTCTGTTCGCATCAGATCTCTATTACAATCACAGGTCTAGGGCTCTTACTGCTCCAGGGTTTTCACTGTATTTTTCACATTTCGATGAAACCTCTTTAGTCTTTAGGGTGTCCTGACATCGCAATAAGCAGCAGAAGGCTATGTTAGTTTGAAACCCGTCCTCCCTCTCTGGCTCCCTCTGCTCGTACCATGACCAACACATCCTGGCTGTGACTCTTGGCCAGCCTGTTCGCCTGCGTGTCGCTCTGAAGACCCTGTTTCCTTCGCTGATTCTGCTTCTTCCAGGCCTTCTTCACCTCCCAGTTCATCGTCTTCTCAAACTCAGAGAAGATGGCCTGGGTCTTATCCGACTCATTCAAATCCCACAGGTCCTCCACCTCTAGGGGGCGCTTGTAACCATTAAGCACCATACTGGGTAGAAGACAAGGAAAGTTCGACAATAATCTTACCTTAATAATACCCTGGCATTTGGACAGAAACATTTCAGTGCAGATTAGTTGCAGATGTGTGTTTGAAGTATCTACAAGTCAATGTGTATTATAAGGAGTTATTAATACTGCCCCAAGGGGTTCATACTTCAACATATGAAAGTTCTATGCATACTATTTCAGCCATTATTTACAGAAACCTCCAGATACAATGCGCTTGCACTGATGACTTCAATTCCAGTGGAGATGAAGACTGCAGCTCTTCTGCTTGCATTGTTTACCCTGCTATATTAGCAGCAAATTCAACAAAAATACGCTTCATTTGTTTACCTGTTGAACCAGTTAAACGTGATTCTGCTTAGGAAAGAAGCAGATGTCTCTGGATTCTGAAAAACATTTTAAAAAATGAATGTATTTATTTGATCTATACCTTTAAACAGTCTAATAAACTCTGAGATAAAACTATAAAGCAGACACACATTTTGGCAGATGCCAGTACTAATGAAGGCCTTGTATTACCAATGCAATGAAAGACAAACAGTGAATTAAGAAACTATGATTTACTAATGATCAATTTTATGTTATAAAATGAAGAGATTCATATTTGGACTAGGTCCTCTGCTTAGACCCAGTGGAATGGATGTGATGGGCTCGCTGGGGGAGCTCCCTGCTGTTATTAGGAGCCCTGCTATGGGCAGATTAACAGAAGCATTGTTATTAATAAAGGTGCAGCAATGGTAACGCTGTGGGGAGCAGTGAAAGGAGCAGTTAAGGGTTCTCAGGCAATTGAAAAGTGTTGCTACCTTCTTAGCTTCCTCCCTAGTTTCCTGGGAAACGTCAGCAAAGGAAGACATGATGAGTGTGAGGACCTGGAGGCCATAGGAGATATAAAACAAAGTGAAGCGGGGCAGGTCTGAAACGCTGTCCTGTGAGGGGAAACAGAAATGGGAAGCCATTAGGACTGGTCTGCCCTCCCCTTCAAGTGCTGTCCTGGTGTGAGGTCATTTCAAATATGCTGCACATCCCACCAATCAAGTGGAAACAGATAAAACGATTAAATGATTTAAAAATGACTACTATGCACGCTATAAGCGATACTGTTTTATTCATGCTGGGTAACATCCATTTGAAACCCAGAAAGCCCTACCCTTCTGTAACTCAGGCTTTTTTATTGTAGATTTTTCATTACAAACTTTTGTTTAGAATAATAAGAAACTCTTCAAATGAACTCCTTTGTTGGCATTTTATTCAATAACTTGATTACACATTTTCCATAAAAAGGTAAAAGTGGGAAACACTCGTACAACAGGATGCTTCTTCTTAAGAGTGAAAAAATAACCAAATAAATAATTG
Organism: Acipenser ruthenus; assembly: GCF_902713425.1. Taxonomy (NCBI): domain Eukaryota; kingdom Metazoa; phylum Chordata; class Actinopteri; order Acipenseriformes; family Acipenseridae; genus Acipenser; species Acipenser ruthenus. The sequence continues at coordinate 47,508 of NC_081195.1, forward strand.
CCAATGAGCAGATCCATGGAAGCACTGACAGTCTGAAACAATAGGCAGGACTACCATCCTGTGCAGCACCACGGCCCCTCCCACTCTGAACAACAGGCAGGACTACCATCCTGTGCAGCTCCACAGCCCCTCCCACTCTGAACAATAGGCAGGACTACCATCCTGTGCAGCACCACGGCCCCTCCCACTCTGAACAATAGGCAGGACTACCATCCTGTGCAGCACCACGGCCCCTCCCACTCTGAACAATAGGCAGGACTACCATCCTGTGCAGCACCACAGCCCCTCCCACTCTGAACAATAGGCAAGACTACCATCCTGTGCAGCACCACAGCCCCTCCCACTCTGAACAATAGGCAGGACTACCATCCTGTGCAGCACCACGGCCCCTCCCACTCTGAACAACAGGCAGGACTACCATCCTGTGCAGCACCACAGCCCCTCCCACTCTGAACAACAGGCAGGACTACCATCCTGTGCAGCACCACAGCCCCTCCCACTCTGAACAACAGGCAGGACTACCATCCTGTGCAGCACCACAGCCCCTCCCACTCTGAACAATAGGCAGGACTACCATCCTGTGCAGCACCACAGCCCCTCCCACTCTGAACAATAGGCAGGACTACCATCCTGTGCAGCACCACAGTCCCTCCCACTCCTCTCTGACCTGGCGCAGGGCCTCCCGCAGCAGTGTCTGGAAGGGGAAGACCCCACAGAGGACAGAGAGGATCCAGAACAGGAAGAGAGCCCCAGACTCCCCCGTCTCGCCTCGCCGACGCACACTCTCCTGGCTCAGGAGCATCAGGAGCTGAGAGGAGAGACAAACAATCAAGCCATCATTTAAAGTGCATTTTTCAAGTTCCTCTTTGCATTACTGGCATTATCACTGCCCCCACCCTTAGCTACGGCTAAAAAATAAGACAATGCCTATACTTAAACAATGCACTGCTTTGACATAAGAACACAAGAACATAAGAAAGTTTACAAACAAGAGGGGGCCATTCGGCCCATCTTGCTCGTTTGGTTGTTAGTGGCTTATTGATCCCAGAATCTCATCAAGCAGCTTCTTGAAGGATCCCAGGGTGTCAGCTTCGACAACATTATGGGGGAGTTGGTTTGACGTGCATTGTTTAAGTATATTGGGTCACTGAACAGCTGCAGAACGGAAATAAACAGACATACCCCTGCATGTGTTTGTATAAGCTCAGATAATTCTGCAGAGGAATAATGTATCCTTGTGCTGTATTCAAATGACACAGCTGCATGACTGTAAGGGGGTCTGCTACAGGACAGGAGGCAGCTTGTTTAAGCAGCTAATGTTTGATTTTTTAATAATACATTAGAAATCATTTCAAAGCCATTTGTAACAGTATGTATCACTGAACAGCCCCAGTACAACACTGATGTGTAGGAATGTTTGAAGCATGTTACTGTGCTAGTCTTACCCATGATGCACAGTACAGGGCAGGGTTGGTGTAGAGCACTCCAGGGTTCTGTTTCTCTGGACTCGGATCCCTGTAGTTCCCATAATCCTCAGCCAGGGTGACGGCCAGTCCAGCGATGGAGGTCAGGAACAGAAGAGCAACCAGGAGCTTAACGACAGGCCGAAAACAGGATGAGAAAAAAAACCCACCCCTGCACTGCGGAAGACGACAATCCTTTCACTTCCATTTGATTGATTTATTTTTAATGCTGCTAGGTTCTATAGTAATGAAAGGAGAAGGAGCCATCAGTTCCCCCCCCAGCCTTCCCTCCTTTAAGACAGACCCCCCGAGCCCCCGCTACTGTATCAAATACCTGTTTTGTGCAGTACAGTCTGGAAATATGTGTGCTGGATGCTTTCTTCTTGAAGAGCCCCAAGAGGTGCCATGGGGCCGTCAGCCACAAGAAGCCCAGGGGAATCCACACCAGAACAGTCTGTTCCAGACATACCGGCAGGTCTGGATCAGACCGCTCCAGGAACGATGCATTCTGGGGCATAAGAAAGAAATCAGCTCCCAGCTCACTGAATAGGGTTCCATTACTGCAATAACATCCTGATTCATATCTACTGAACACTGCTGTATCTGAATAGCACCATACAGGCTGCATTCTCAAATCTATTTCATATTCATATCCACTGAACACTGCTGTATCTGAATAGCACCATACAGGCTGCATTCTCAAATCTATTTCATATTCATATCTACTGAACACCGCTGTATCTGTATAGCACCATACAGGCTGCATTCTCAAATCTATTTCATATTCATATCCACTGAACACCGCTGTATCTGTATAGCACCATACAGGCTGCATTCTCAAATCTATTTCATATTCATATCCACTGAACACCGCTGTATCTGTACAGCACCATACAGGCTGCATTCTCAGATCTATTTAATCAAAATTGTATTTTATCAGAAAGGAAAAACACACCAAATACATTTACCAAACCAGAAAGAAACAACTCAGGTTTTTAATACAGGATTATTATAATTTCTGTTTTAGTAGTCTTACAGAGAAACTTGGTATGGGTATAAATGAATTATTTTGAATGCTACCACTGTCTGTTTGAGTTATCACATACATGAAGTGGCTCTCATCCACGCCTTGTCTCTGAATGGCACACCAGAGTGACCTCACTGTCCCCTGCAACCCTCTTCCCTCTAGTGGATGGATCCCATTTGTTGTTTTGTTTCTTTAACCGTTGACATCTAGCTCACTAACAGGGTATCAAATGGTTCTATTTGTTGTCAATAGTTACCTATTATAAACTAATAACCCCCCCACTGCTTACTAAGCGATTGCAACTCAAAGTCTATGGGTTTTTATTACTGAAAATGGTTCAATATAGATCTAGAAAGACAGAACTGTAGTGAGATCGACTTGTACATGATATTGACCCTTTCTTATTAGGGGAATATGGGTTACTGGACTGACAGCTCAGAACAATGTAACGTGTGTTAATCAGTAAAGTGGGGTCTGGTTGTATGCAGTGAGAAGGCATGATTGACTTACTGTAGTAAATGATGATCAGATAATCCCACTTTCTGTAACTGAACCCATTTCACGGTTTCTTTTGCTCTTAAATTACATTCATTTTCACAGTGGATGTACAGTGCCTTGCGAAAGTATTCGGCCCCCTTGAACTTTGCGACCTTTTGCCACATTTCAGGCTTCAAACATAAAGTTTTGAAACTGTAATTTTTTGTGAAGAATCAACAACAAGTGGGACACAATCATGAAGTGGAACGAAATTTATTGGATATTTCAAACTTTTTTAACAAATAAAAAACTGAAGAATTGGGCGTGCAAAATTATTCAGCCCCCTTAAGTTAATACTTTGTAGCGCCACCTTTTGCTGCGATTACAGCTGTAAGTCGCTTGGGGTATGTCTCTATCAGTTTTGCACATCGAGAGACTGAAATTTTTGCCCATTCCTCCTTGCAAAACAGCTCGAGCTCAGTGAGGTTGGATGGAGAGCATTTGTGAACAGCAGTTTTCAGTTCTTTCCACAGATTCTCGATTGGATTCAGGTCTGGACTTTGACTTGGCCATTCTAACACCTGGATATGTTTATTTGTGAACCATTCCATTGTAGATTTTGCTTTATGTTTTGGATCATTGTCTTGCTGGAAGACAAATCTCCGTCCCAGTCTCAGGTCTTTTGCAGACTCCATCAGGTTTTCTTCCAGAATGGTCCTGTATTTGGCTCCATCCATCTTCCCATCAATTTTAACCATCTTCCCTGTCCCTGCTGAAGAAAAGCAGGCCCAAACCATGATGCTGCCACCACCATGTTTGACAGTGGGGATGGTGTGTTCAGGGTGATGAGCTGTGTTGCTTTTACGCCAAACATAACGTTTTGCATTGTTGCCAAAAAGTTTGATTTTGGTTTCATCTGACCAGAGCACCTTCTTCCACATGTTTGGTGTGTCTCCCAGGTGGCTTGTGGCAAACTGTAAACGACACTTTTTATGGATATCTTTAAGAAATGGCTTTCTTCTTGCCACTCTTCCATAAAGGCCAGATTTGTGCAGTATACGACTGATTGTTGTCCTATGGACAGAGTCTCCCACCTCAGCTGTAGATCTCTGCAGTTCATCCAGAGTGATCATGGGCCTCTTGGCTGCATCTCTGATCAGTCTTCTCCTTGTATGAGCTGAAAGTTTAGAGGGACGGCCAGGTCTTGGTAGATTTGCAGTGGTCTGATACTCCTTCCATTTCAATATTATCGCTTGCACAGTGCTCCTTGGGATGTTTAAAGCTTGGGAAATCTTTTTGTATCCAAATCCGGCTTTAAACTTCTCCACAACAGTATCTCGGACCTGCCTGGTGTGTTCCTTGTTCTTCATGATGCTCTCTGCGCTTTAAACGGACCTCTGAGACTATCACAGTGCAGGTGCATTTATACGGAGACTTGATTACACACAGGTGGATTCTATTTATCATCATTAGTCATTTAGGTCAACATTGGATCATTCAGAGATCCTCACTGAACTTCTGGAGAGAGTTTGCTGCACTGAAAGTAAAGGGGCTGAATAATTTTGCACGCCCAATTTTTCAGTTTTTTATTTGTTAAAAAAGTTTGAAATATCCAATAAATTTCGTTCCACTTCATGATTGTGTCCCACTTGTTGTAGATTCTTCACAAAAAATTACAGTTTCATATCTTTATGTTTGAAGCCTGAAATGTGGCAAAAGGTCGCAAAGTTCAAGGGGGCCGAATACTTTCGCAAGGCACTGTATATACTGTATAATATAACTTAACAGAAGGAGCATGTTCAACAGAACTTAATCAGGGGAAGTGGAAATTCAGCCCTTAGTTTTGCAGCTAATAAAGGGCTATTATTTAAAAAAAAAAAAAAAAGATCATTTTTAAGCCCTCAATGTGAAAAAGATTTATAAGTTTTGCATTTCATGTTGGCTTTGTGGTGCTCTGTGAGAACATCGTCCAGACTGAGTAAACCAGAGTAAAGAGATGACTAGTGAACCAAACAACAGAGTAAACCAGAATAAAGAGATGACCAGTGAACCAAGCAACAGAGTAAAGAGATGACCAGTGAACCAAGCAATAGAGTAAAGAGATGACCAGTGAACCAAGCAACAGAGTAAAGAGATGACCAGTGAACCAAGCAACAGAGTGAAGAGATGACCAGTGAACCAAGCAATAGAGTAAAGAGATGACCAGTGACCCAAACAACAGAGTAAAGAGATGACCAGTGAACCAAGCAACAGAGTAAAGAGATGACCAGTGAACCAAACAACAGAGTAAAGAGATGACCAGTGAACCAAGCAACAGAGTAGAGATGACCAGTGAACCAAACAACAGAGTAAAGAGATGACCAGTGAACCAAGCAACAGAGTAAAGAGATGACCAGTGAACCAAACAACAGAGTAAAGAGATGACCAGTGAACCAAGCAACAGAGTAAAGAGATGACCAGTGAACCAAGCAACAGAGTAAAGAGATGACCAGTGAACCAAGCAACGGAATAAAGAGATGACCAGTGAACCAAACAACAGAGTAAAGAGATGACCAGTGAACCAAACAACAGAGTAGAGATGACCAGTGAACCAAACAACAGAGTAGAGATGACCAGTGAACCAAACAACAGAGTAAAGAGATGACCAGTGAACCAGACAACAGAGTAGAGATGACCAGTGAACCAAGCAACAGAGTAAACCAGAGTAAAGAGATGACCAGTGAACCAAACAACAGAGTAAAGAGATGACCAGTGAACCAAACAACAGAGTAGAGATGACCAGTGAACCAAGTAACTGAACAATCAGAAAAATACTACGCTGTTATAATTTAGTCAAGTGCTTCAGAATTTTTCATTTATCACATAAAATGACAACATTTTACAAAAACAGCAGGTGAGAGAAAAAATATGAATGTATGTTTTCAAACATTAAGAGAACTCAATTGAGTCAAACATAAAAAAAGAAAAACTATGAAGATGATATTCTAAATATTTAACAAGCAAATTGTGTTTCACAGATTTATTTCAAACTTACCCAGAATGTTGATCCACAGAACTGAGTGAGTGCTGCTGCCATTACTGCTGAGGACCTGTCCTGTCTGCTGCTTGTGGGCTTGTGTCCTCTCACACACTCGCTATATATCTCTACACTGGGCTTGTGTCCTCTCACACACTCGCTATATATCTCTACACTGGGCTTGTGCCCTCTCACACACTCGCTTTCATCTCTGCACTGTAAACAAGGCAGGTCAAAGACTGACAGTGATTCAGCACAACAAACAACTTAAATCATTGATAAAGAAGAACAAACAGAATGATCCATGGGATGCTTCATACTGCTCATCACCTGGCTCATATTTCACTGGGAATGACATACATTTTATTACAGCCTCTACAGGAAGTGGACACCCACTTGAGAAGAGACCCCTTCGATGTAACAGTGATATGAAGATTAGGGTTAACAAACCATCCAGTTTCATCCTCCATTGTATTTTATATGGCAAGTGAAACTGTTGCCATCTATTGATTATATCTGTATGTCTCCCAATGGCATTAACAGCACCAGATTTCATGTGTGAAAAATAAACTGGTACCCCTCCTGTAACTCACATTTTAATTGCAACCACTGAACCTTTTGGGGAACATTTGTCCATTGGCATGCTTTGTGTTCCTTTTTTATATGATCTATTATGGTTTTATTGTTTTTTATATTATGTAAAACAGTTGTCTTGTTTTATAGAAGCTGCCTCACTGAACAGTAAATATCTCTTCTTATAAAAACTCCTACAGCCCTTTCATTCCTTACACACACACGGCACATATCAGAGTCTACAGGCAGAGTCTACAGTTTATGATGAAAACAAAATGTTCTAAAGTCCGATCTGCAGAGATAAACTTCTGCATGCAAGCACTGCAGCCTGTTAATAATTAGATGTGCTTTGGTAATGTGTTACTTGAGGCTGAGCTAAGGGTCTGTGTTTCAGGGCATGATCTGTAGCTTCAGGTATGTTTGTGTGTCAGAGTTAGGTAATGCATTGACTGCCGATGGCCGGAAATGTTTTTGTGTTTGAATGCAGACAATACAGTGTAGACTGGGAGAGGGGGGGCCCTGCTGCACACCTAACTTCCTTCAACATGGTGTGAGAGCCTGGGATTGGTTGTGCATGTTGGAAATTAACTGAGAAGTTGCTTTAAACAGAAACTTCAGTAGAGCGCTTCATTATTTGGAAGTAAGGAGGTTTAAACACCAGCAGGATTATCACAGCATAAGAGATGCATTATTATCCCCCTCAATGTAGGTGATTACAATAGACTCTGTGCATTGTGTCTCTGCTTGCACTAATAGCCCTTATACTGGAGAAGCCCTGCCCCTGTCCCCTCGCTCACAAGAAAGACAGAACTGACACTGTAGCAGATGCACAGGAGGTACATCACTCAGGATTTCACAAATTTCAAATGAACTTCTTAGTATTTGTTTTCTTTCTTTTAATCAACAAGTGACATTTAAAAAAAACAAAACACACACACACACACACACATTTTGTTGTCAGCAACATCCCTCCTGTGCCCAAAGTATCCTTCAGTGGAGACAGAAATGCTGAATTAAAAGGCTGTAGTGGCTTTAAAGGACGATTCATCAACATCATGCTTCATTTCTTTTCTTTCTTTTTAAATCTTAGTCACAGAGTGCAAGGCTGACACACTAAACCTCCCATTATACACGGTCACACCAGACGGCAGCACAGCAGAGATTCAGAGGGGCATCTGCACTGTATAACATGATTAAGCTAGAAATGCTTTAAGACATGTCAAGGAGGTTTTTTCAGTTGATCAAAGTGTTCAAATATGACTCATCTAAAGCATGTCTTTCAAAACAAAATGTGCAAGTAAAATACGTTAATGATTTAAACTGACAGGCATATTTAGATCAACTGAAGGGACTCCGAAATCAGAAGGAACTGAGAGCAATCTGAATACATATTGGCAAATAAAGTAAGAACAGTAAGAACATGTAAAAATAGCAACGCATTGACATGGTGCTGATTTGCAGTACAATGCTTCCTATCTAAATCGTTTTAATCCATTGCACTCTGCTCCCAATTGTGTGCTGAGTCACTATGACATGATGAGGGTGCACGCGTTGCACAAAGAGAAGCAGCGCCCCTAACAGCCAGGCACTCTCCTGTGGTGGTGACTTCATTAGTAGAGGTGCTTGGGACCAAAACTAATTCTAACTTGTCACTTTTCTAACTCTGTTTCATTATTTTTGACGATTATTTTAGTGGTTTGATTCTCACAAGTTTACATGGGCCTGTTCTCATCCACTAGCCTTTATCAAATGTTCTTGGCGATGGCGTTCAGGGTTCGAATCTTGCTCACATCTGACACTTTGAGTGCATATTCAGGGGCGGACAACGCTGCCCCCATGCTAACACAAGAATTCCTGCAAAGGAGAGAGCAGCAGTCACTTTATTAACCTGAAAATAACTCTCAGATCTCACTCAGCAGCACTCAACAATCACAGCTGATGGACATAAAGGAATATCTATCTGAAGCACTGAGAAAAAATAAAAACCATTGCAACTACAGCGATATCTTTAAACCCTGCTATCCATTCTCATACAGACAAAATACAGGGAATGGTGCTGATTTGCAGTGCACGGCTTCCTTCCTTAGTCATCTCTGTGAATCATGCAAGGGAAAGGCATCTCTGAGAAAGGGCTTAAGGTTACAGTAAATGTATTGCTGTTCATTTGGATTGAAAAATGTCCAACTTTCCTGCAAGCAGCTCCTTTCACTTTTGCACTACTTTGGAAAACCTGCGTGCCGACAGATCTCACCTGAATTTCATTGCAGAGTCCTTGCTGGAGCAAGCAGAGCAGTGAAACTCCTGAGCCCCAGAGCCCTCCAGGATCCTCTGCAAGTTCCTCTCTGTGATTCCTCCACCTGCAGGAGGCAGAGAAGGCACAGGCAGGAATCAATACTTAGCATGGAAACAGCAATGACTCCCATTAGCACAAACAACATCACTGGTGTCCTTATTCCTGTTACTCTTACAAAACTAGAAACTATAACTCTGAGGCATACTTCTCAATCACCCTTCTGAGTTGCACATTACTAGTTGTGTAACATTTACAGCAATTCCCTTTCACATACACTGGTGCAAATTACATGACCTTGATAAAAAAAAAAAACAGGCCCAATAGCTTTAGAAAGCTAAACTAAATTCTTCCTAATACTGTACCTTATCGGTCCTGTCAGGATCAGCCCCATGGTCTATGAGGAGGAGGCTGGGACCCCTGAACTGATCTTCACACAAGTGACAGGACACCAGGAATGACCAGTGTGAACCATGGAAAGCTACAGACAGTGCTGCTGTAGTGATATGAAGGGGCTGCTACTGGATTTGGGTGCCTTGGTCTAACACTGCAGTACTGCACAGACGTTATACAGCAGCAGAAGAAGACCACAGCGAATGCATATATAGTGACACTTTCACCATGGAAAATTTACTTACCAGGCATAACAATTATTCTTCCTTTAGCCTGTTAATAAAAAAGAGGAAGAGCGATGAGGCGTTGCTGCCGGGCACCCCTACAAGTACAGGCTTTAGAAACGTACAGAGTGAGTAGAAATGACAGGTACGGTATTTAAACAGTTTAGCAGCTCGTGGGGACATGGAACGCCAGATTTTTCGGAACCCCGCTACTTACTCTTTAAAGCACGTTTAAAGATACAGCTATTTTCATATTGTGGTATTTGGATTTTGAGTAAATGTACTTTTTCCCGGGCAAGTCATACATAACCCTCTCAGTTCCACAGCTGTACTCTTGTTGAGAGCAGACGCACACCCCCAGTAAGATAAGAAGCTAATACAGCACTCCCACTCTGCCTGAGAATATTAATGAGCCTTCCAGTCAGGATCCCACACCTGCTCAACCAGCCTCTTTATTAAAGGCAGCCTCTCCAGGGCACTGCTGTCACCCCCGCTCGTCAGCACTCTCTCGAACCCCAGCGCAATCAGGGTCTCCATGGCAACCACTGGGTCACGCACCATGTCAAAGGCTGAGATAAAAAAAAAAAGCATTAAGTACATTAGATCCCATTTCCATGGCAGAAGTCCCCCAACACACACTGCATTGTATTTAATCACATCCTGATGTAACTATCACTATTTAATCATATCCTGATGTAACTATCACTATTACCTGCTGTATTATTGAATTGTGGTTTGTCAAACTTGTACTTTGCTTGAACAAAAGTTATTGTATTTCTTGCTCTTATTGTATTACTTGTATTGTAACGCTTGAAATGTTTTTGCTTACGATTGTAAGTCGCCCTGGATAAGGGTGTCTGCTAAGAAATAAATAATAATAATAATAATAATAATAATAATAATAATAAAGGTAAATGAGGTCCCACTGCATTGCACCAAGGTAAATGAGGTCCCACTGCACCAAGGTAAATGAGGTCCCACTGCACCAAGGTAAATGAGGCCCCACTGCACCAAGGTAAATGAGGCCCCACTGCACCAAGGTAAATGAGGTCCCACTGCACCAAGGTAAGTGAGGTCCCACTGCACCAAGGTAAATGAGGTCCCACTGCACCAAGGTAAATGAGGTCCCACTGCATTGCACCAAGGTAAATGAGGTCCCACTGCACCAAGGTAAATGAGGTCCCACTGCACCAAGGTAAATGAGGCCCCACTGCACCAAGGTAAATGAGGTCCCACTGCACCAAGGTAAATGAGGCCCCACTGCACCAAGGTAAATGAGGTCCCACTGCACCAAGGTAAATGAGGTCCCACTGCACCAAGGTAAATGAGGTCCCACTGCACCAAGGTAAATGAGGTCCCACTGCACCAAGGTAAATGAGGCCCCACTGCACCAAGGTAAATGAGGTCCCACTGCACCAAGGTAAATGAGGCCCCACTGCACCAAGGTAAATGAGGTCCCACTGCCCCTAGGTAGATGAGGTCCCACTGCACCAAGGTAGATGAGGTCCCACTGCACCAAGGTAAATGAGGTCCCACTGCACCAAGGTAAATGAGGTCCCACTGCACCAAGGTAAATGAGGCCCCACTGCACCAAGGTAAATGAGGCCCCACTGCACCAAGGTAAATGAGGTCCCACTGCATTGCACCAAGGTAAATGAGGTCCCACTGCACCAAGGTAAATGAGGTCCCACTGCATTGCACCAAGGTAAATTAGGTCCCACTGCATTGCACCAAGGTAAATGAGGTCCCACTGCATTGCACCAAGGCTTAAACTATTTAAACTGATGAGAGAAATGAGAGAAAAACTCACCCTCTTTATTACAGTTAAGCTTACCACACCCAATCCAGTCCAAAAGACAAAGACTTTAGTCCAAATTACCTGTGTGAAAAGTAACCGGCAGGGGTCGTGAAGCGGCTGTAAAAGAAAGAAAGAAAAACAATGTATTCACTCACAGTATTTTTATTTATTTAGTTATTTATTCAATTATTTTTATGTTGGAATTTGAAAAAAGGGGGATTGTGCTGTTGAAATAAAATAATTATGGAATGTTATATTATAAAACAGTCCCTAAAAAACATAATTGTGATCAGGAGTAGGTCATGTGTAAAACACCCTGTAAAAGTGGAGTGCCTCTTACCCAGCAGCTCCACACAGAGCTGTGTGTCTACACTCCTGCCCTCTCAGCGCCCCCAGCACCACTCCGCCTGCTCATGTGTAAAGCTGTGTAGATGATCAGTGCCTCTTACCCAGCAGCTCCACACAGAGCTCTGTGTCTACACTCCTGCCCTCTCAGCACCCCCAGCACCACTCTGCCTGCTCATGTGTAAAGCTGTGTAGATGATCAGTGCCTCTTACCCAGCAGCTCCACACAGAGCTCTGTGTCTACACTCCAGTCCTCTCAGCGCCCCCAGCACCACCCTGTCTGCCCCGTGACTCTTGCACAGGTGGATGTCCCTCTTCATGACCTCCACCTCACGGTCCGAGTACAGGAAGTCTCCCCCACGTGGACAGATCATGGCAAACACAGGGATCTGGACATGCTGCTTCACAACCTGCAGCAGACCTGAGCAGACCTGACCTGTGAAGCTTGGTGTACAAGCTTCACAGGTCATGTCATGACTGTATGCATACTTTGTTCCCTCAGGACTCACCAATACTGGGTGTGATGCCTCCCTCCAGGAGGCTGGAACACAGCTCGATCCTGCAGGCACCTGGAGGTGGTGGAATAATACAGTAAGCATCCTAACAGACAGAAGATAAGAAGTAACTGCATGCATGTAGATATGCTGTACCTCCTCTTTCAGCGTTTATTGCGGATTCCACTGAATCCACGCACACCTCCATCAGAAAGCCATCAGCCATCCCTACAGAACCAGAAAACTGTATTGAAGCATAACAAGAAAACAATAAAGCATAAATGTGTGCTTGTGTTACCGGAAACAAAGCCTCTTACCAGACAGACTGAACTTCATAGTGTTCTTCTAATCAGCAAATATTTACCTAACTAAACAACACCTAACAATGGCAGGAACTTGTGATTATGGTTTTAAGGGATGTGTATAGAACACACTCTGAATTTCTTGTGATTATGGTTTTAAGGGATGTGTATAGAACACACTCTGAATTTCTTGTGATTATGGTTTTAAGGGATGTGTATAGAACACACGCTCTGAATTTCTTGTGATTATGGTTTTAAGGGATGTGTATAGAACACACGCTCTGAATTTCTTGTGACAATCTAATTCTACAATAGCCATCAGGTTGTAAAGCTGGTAAAAAAAAATGAATATAAAGCCATTATTCTTGAGTCTTTACATGGTTTTGATAAACAATCAAAATTAATTTAAGTGTGGGTTGGATTTGAACTTTATGCATTCATTGGATTGGACTTCAAGCTAAGCGCTGTGGAGCTACATAGTCCTGTTTATTTATATATATATTATATATACAGTGCCTTGCGAAAGTATTCGGCCCCCTTGAACTTTGCGACCTTTTGCCACATTTCAGGCTTCAAACATAAAGATATGAAACTGTAATTTTTTGTGAAGAATCAACAACAAGTGGGACACAATCATGAAGTGGAACGAAATTTATTGGATATTTCAAACTTTTTTAACAAATAAAAAACTGAAAAATTGGGCGTGCAAAATTATTCAGCCCCTTTACTTTCAGTGCAGCAAACTCTCTCCAGAAGTTCAGTGAGGATCTCTGAATGATCCAATGTTGACCTAAATGACTAATGATGATAAATAGAATCCACCTGTGTGTAATCAAGTCTCCGTATAAATGCACCTGCACTGTGATAGTCTCAGAGGTCCGTTTAAAGCGCAGAGAGCATCATGAAGAACAAGGAACACACCAGGCAGGTCTGAGATACTGTTGTGGAGAAGTTTAAAGCCGGATTTGGATACAAAAAGATTTCCCAAGCTTTAAACATCCCAAGGAGCACTGTGCAAGTGATAATATTGAAATGGAAGGAGTATCAGACCACTGCAAATCTACCAAGACCTGGCCGTCCCTCTAAACTTTCAGCTCATACAAGGAGAAGACTGATCAGAGATGCAGCCAAGAGGCCCATGATCACTCTGGATGAACTGCAGAGATCTACAGCTGAGGTGGGAGACTCTGTCCATAGGACAACAATCAGTCGTATACTGCACAAATCTGGCCTTTATGGAAGAGTGGCAAGAAGAAAGCCATTTCTTAAAGATATCCATAAAAAGTGTCATTTACAGTTTGCCACAAGCCACCTGGGAGACACACCAAACATGTGGAAGAAGGTGCTCTGGTCAGATGAAACCAAAATCGAACTCTTTGGCAACAATGCAAAACGTTATGTTTGGCGTAAAAGCAACACAGCTCATCACCTTGAACACACCATCCCCACTGTCAAACATGGTGGTGGCAGCATCATGGTTTGGGCCTGCTTTTCTTCAGCAGGGACAGGGAAGATGGTTAAAATTGATGGAAAGATGGATGGAGCCAAATACAGGACCATTCTGGAAGAAAACCTGATGGAGTCTGCAAAAGACCTGAGACTGGGACGGAGATTTGTCTTCCAACAAGACAATGATCCAAAACATAAAGCAAAATCTACAATGGAATGGTTCACAAATAAACATATCCAGGTGTTAGAATGGCCAAGTCAAAGTCCAGACCTGAATCCAATCGAGAATCTGTGGAAAGAACTGAAAACTGCTGTTCACAAATGCTCTCCATCCAACCTCACTGAGCTCGAGTTGTTTTGCAAGGAGGAATGGGCAAAAATTTCAGTCTCTCGATGTGCAAAACTGATAGTATTAACTTAAGGGGGCTGAATAATTTTGCACGCCCAATTTTTCAGTTTTTTATTTGTTAAAAAAGTTTGAAATATCCAATAAATTTCGTTCCACTTCATGATTGTGTCCCACTTGTTGTTGATTCTTCACAAAAAATTACAGTTTCATATCTTTATGTTTGAAGCCTGAAATGTGGCAAAAGGTCGCAAAGTTCAAGGGGGCCAAATACTTTCGCAAGGCACTGTATATTATCTCTCTCTCTCTATATATATATATATATATATATATATATAGATAGATAGATAGATATAATCTGTAGTATTTTGTATTTAATTATATCCTTATGTAACTATCACTGACACTTATCTGCTGTATTATTGAATCGTATTTAGTCATACTTGTACTTGCTAGAACCAAAGTCATTGTATTTATCGTGCTCTTAATTGTATTACTACTTGTACTGTGATTCTTGAGATGTATTTGTTTACGACTGTAAGTCGCCCTGGATAAGGGCGTCGCTAAGAAATAAATAATAATAGGACCACAAGAGCTAGTTAACCTCGCTGGACATTATGTATGCAGTTTTTACTAGGAAACACGATTATATTATGGTAAACAACACACCAGAATATACACGAACACGTGATTTTACATCAACGTATTCCAATAGATTAGACATTCATTTAAATCATAAAGTAGAGATTGTGATGCGATACGACTATTAAAACCCTCCTGTCGCACATACTGTTTGATACATACGGTACATACATAGACTATGGTACAATTCGGAATATTGTTGTTTGTGTCTCTGGATGTGTTGTAGTGTGAACGGTACGGATACGGTATGGCATGATGCAGGATATTACAGAGCTGTACAAAACACTCGCTCTTTGTCTCAATTACTTTGCTCCCCTAGGAATACCTGTTCTTCGTATCTGTCACATTCTACACCATTTTAGAGCTCGGTTTATTAAAAACATTGATATACTTTCAGCTTCTCTGCGTGTTTACCTGTTCAATTTTTTTTTTTTTTTTTTTTTTTGAATCCAGCGAACCATCGACACCCTACATGCTTCCTCTGATTGGCTGCCTTAAAATATCAGCGGCCAATAACGTGTCTTTCTGTTTGATGCCACAACGAAACTGTCCACGTTGGGTCAAGTGATAGTAAACACACACAAAAAAAGCTACAGGTTAACTTGATTTTTTAAAAATAGCTTTACAATTTACTAAAGAGAAATCGAAAATACAGAAATAGCGTAACTTAATTTGAATGCTTGTTACTCATTCCAGCGGGGCTTTGGCTTTCACTTGTAGTATGCTTACAAATATTTTGCTGATTAGAAACCTTTTTAAAAAATACAATTTATTAGCTTAAGAAATTAATTGTTTGTTCTTCACAAACAACCACTGGATTAATTCAAGCGTTCATTTCAACAGAGGCCATTATGTACTAACTAACCCCTGTCATGTGATCACAACATGACCGCGCACGAAAAGGCTTCAGCTGCGCCTGACCCCGGAAATGTAACAAATCGCAAAATCGGTATTATTAAGTGTTTTATTCTTACAATTCAAACAACACTGTATAAAATAATGATATTTCTGGTAGTTTAATTTAATTTTATTATTATTATTATATTTTATTTTTTTAAATCAGAGGGTGAAAGGTGAAAGTTGATCCATATTGAAAGTTTTCACGTGAAGACAGTCGAGAACGCGTTGTGTGAGTGCAGTTTGGGTTATTATTATTATTATTATTATTATTATTATTATTATTATTTAAAGAATTATGTTATCAAACCTGTATACACCCTCCTTATCCGTGTTGTTCTGTAGGAGATGCTGCGCTATGCCTTTGCTTGCGGATGTCGGCTCGCTAAGGGGTTGCATTTGAGAAGTGGCGTGCAGGTAAGACCGAAAAGACCAGAGGGTGCCATATATTTATTCGTGAATACATGTAACGAAAGTTAATCGATATAATCATATACTCCAATAGCCTGGGTATCACGCTGCAATGAAAACAGCTGGTCACGCCAAGGTCATTGTCTCTTTGTTCTGTTACACCCTGAAGTGTCTCAGGCTTTTTCTTTGGCTTGCAGCAGCGTGTGCCGCAATGGCTGGCCAGAAGGGGGCGCAGCACTGCCACGGTCCAGGCGACCGTCCCTAACGCAGCCACGGATCGGATCGTGGGGAGCTGGCTGGTAGCCTGCAGTGGGATGGTGGTGGGGGCTGTTGTTCTCGGAGGGGTTACCAGGTAAGTTATGAGGTTGTGCAGTAGACCCATCCCATCTCCTGGGTTGCCTTCTTGAAGAGCTACTGAACATCGTGGGTTTCGTATAAATAACTGATTAATTACCCCCTTCTGTGGTCTGTTTTAATGCCATAGCTGTACTCAAGTCACAATACTGACTGCATACTATTAATGAGCTGAGCTGAAAAATGCACTTATATATCCCTGCAGTTCTGTTGTTTTGTCACTAGAGGGATAGTGTTGTGTCTGTTTCCTGGTGACTGAGAGCAGCACAAAGGAATATCCACTGGAAGCTGTCTTCAGGGCATCAGATGATTCTAGACAGTTAGGTTTCAGGGCTGGGGTTGGTTAGGGTTAGGTTTCAGGGTTAGGGTTAGGTATTGGGTTAGTGTTAGGTTTCAGGGCTGAGGTTGGTTAGGGTTATTATTATTATTATTATTATTATTATTATTATTATTATTATTATTATTATTTTTATTTATTTCTTAGCAGACGCCCTTATCCAGGGCGACTTACAATCGTAAGCAAATACATTTCAAGTATCACAGTACAAGTAATAATACAATTAAGCAAGATAAATACAATGACTTTGGTTCAAGCAAGTACAAGTGTGACAAAATACAATTCAATAATACAGCAGATAACAGTGTCAGTGATAGTTACATCAGGATATGATTAAATACAAAATACTACAGATTAAACACTTGGCAGATTACAGTACTCTGAAGTACAGGATTAAATGCAGTAAAATAGGGGGCAGATAAGAGCAAGTAAAGCACATTTAAAGAAGGGTGATAAGTGTCCCAGGGGAAAAACAGGAGTTCTACAGGTGCTGTCTGAAGAGGTGAGTCTTAAGGAGGCGCCGGAATGTGGTCAGGGACTGGGCGGTCCTGACATCTGTAGGAAGGTCATTCCACCACTGCGGAGCGAGGGTGGAGAAGGAGCGGGCTCTGGAGGCAGGGGAGCATAGAGGAGGCAGAGCCAGTCTTCTAATGCAGGCGGAGCGGAGAGGTCGAGTGGGGGTGTAGGGAGAGATGAGAGTCTGGAGGTAGCTGGGTGCAGTCTGGTCAAGGCATCTGTAGGCTAGTACAAGAGTCTTGAACTGGATGCGAGCAGTGATCGGGAGCCAGTGGAGTGAGCGGAGTAGTGGAGTTGCATGGGAGAAGCGAGGCAGAGAGAACACCAGGCAGGCAGCGGAGTTCTGGATGAGGGTGGCGGACGCAGGGAGATCGGTTAGGTATTGGGTTAGTGTTAGGTTTCAGGGCTGGGGTTGGTTAGGGTTAGGTATTGGGTTAGTGTTAGGTTTCAGGACTGGGGTTGGTTAGGGTTAGGTTTCAGGGCTTGGGTTGGTTAGGGTTAGGTTTCAGGATTGGGGTTAGGGTTAGGTATCAGGTTGGGGTTAGGTTTTAGGACTGGCGTTGGTTAGGGTTGGGTATCAGGTTGGGGTTGGTTAGGGTTCGGTATTGGGTTAGGTTTCAGGGCTGGGGTTGGTTAGGGTTAGGCATTTGGTTAGGGTGAGGTTTCAGGGCTTGGGTGGTTAGGGTTAGGTTTCAGGATTGGGGTTAGGGTTAGGCATTGGGTTGTGGTTAGGTTTTAGGACTGGGGTTGGTTAGGGTCAGGGTGGGTTGATGTTGGAGAGGTGCAGAGCTCAGGGAGTGAAAGGTGCCCTGGAATCATCTGCTTCCCAGTGGACAGTTTCTAGTGGAGATTCCTTTCTGCTGCTGACTGGGATCATTGGCATGTCATTATGTCCTAGTAAGATAATTGACATTGTTAAAATGGCAGTGTGGGATTTGTGTCTTTGTTTTAAAAATGGCAGTGTGGGATTTGTGTCTCTGCAGATTGACCGAGTCAGGTCTCTCCATGGTCGATTGGCACCTGATCAAAGAGATGAAGCCTCCAAGCACCCAGACAGAGTGGGAGGCAGAGTTTGAGAAATACCAGCAGTATCCAGAGTTCAGAATGTGAGTTCAACAGCACAGCCAGTTAGGGTACAGAAATACCAGTTTTCGTGGTTTGAGTTGAGTAGTGGTGTGTGTCTCACAGAATGAACCATGTGTTTGAGTTGAGTAGTGGTGTGTGTCTCACAGAATGAACCGTGTGTTTGAGTTGAGTAATGGTGTGTGTCTCACAGAATGAACCATGTGTTTGAGTTGAGTAGTGGTGTGTGTCTCACAGAATGAACCGTGTGTTTGAGTTGAGTAATGGTGTGTGTCTCGCAGAATGAACCTTGTGTTTTGTGTGAGTTGAGGAATGGTGTGTGTCTCACAGAATGAACCTTGTGTTTTGTGTGAGTTCAGGAATGGTGTGTGTCTCACAGAATGAACCTTGTGTTTTGTGTGAGTTGAGGAATGGTGTGTGTCTCACAGAATGAACCGTGTTTGTGTGAGTTCAGGAATGGTGTGTGTCTCGCAGAATGAACCTTGTGTTTGAGTTGAGTAATGGTGTGTGTCTCGCAGAATGAACCATGGCATGACGCTGCCAGAGTTCAAGTTCATCTGGTACATGGAGTATTCTCATCGCATGTGGGGGCGCCTGGTGGGTCTGGCCTTCATCCTGCCAGCCGCTTACTTCTGGAGGCGGGGCTACCTAAACCGAACCATGAAGGGGCGTGTCCTCGGACTCTGCAGCTTTGTCTGCTTCCAGGTCAGAGTGCATTTCATATTGTAAATTAGAAATGGTACCCCTTTAGATGGGACTGTTCAGCACTTTCTTTGAGAACAGGCACACTTGCTAAGTCATGAAAGAGAGAGGAGCTTGAAAGTCAATTCTTTTTTATTTTTATTTTTTTACTTTGACCTTTTTCAGATCATTGCTGTCATTGTGAATGGTTCTTTTTAAATGACTTACTGGCTTTTGCTTCTATAAAGACACTGACAGATCAAGCCTGTGTTACATATATCTATAGCAGGCAACTAGAAGTGAAGAGGAGCTCCTGAGCTCTGGGGGGTCTGCCCCCCTCTCGTCTTTACCAGCAGAGTTCCAGGGGGGGCATGATGAGGCTGTGCATTACGTAGCGAGCCCATATAGCTTTGTGAAAAGCTGCCTTCATGACTCTCCTCTTCCCCCCCCCCCCCCCCCTCTCTCCTGGCAGGGACTGCTGGGCTGGTACATGGTGAAGAGCGGTCTGGAGGAGAAGCCAGACTCCCACGATGTCCCACGGGTCAGTCAGTACCGGCTGGCAGCACACTTGGGCTCGGCCCTGCTCCTCTACTGTGGCAGCTTGTGGGCAGGGCTGTCGCTGGTGCTGCCTCAGCACAAGGTACTGTGTTCTAGGAGCAGCTGGGACTACAACATGGATTGTATATTTATCAGCAGACTGGATACTGTAATGCTGCTTTTAATGCAGATAAATTCCAGGGCTGCAACCTGCATGGGAGCCTCCTCACAGCACAGCTTCAAACTGCAATCATATAGATGAGCTGCTTCATTGGCTTTGCTCTGTGTTGGTGTAATAGCATGCAGAGGTGTCCTAGTCTCAGAACTATGTATTCACTGGGTACACTCTGATTTTGTATCTTTCAGCTGCCAGACACACGACAGATTACTGTGTTGAGGAGATTTGCTCAGGGGACCGGTGGCCTCGTCTTCCTCACTGCTCTCTCAGGTACTGCCCTCTGTGACTGGACTGTGTGTAGGTGGTCAATCCAGCAGTGCATTCGAAGGGTGGATGCTGTGAACTGCTTGCCGGGGTCTGATGACTGTTTACCTGGTCATTGGTTTGGCTGTGCTGTTCTACGTGTGGTGGATGGGTAGGAAATGGGGCACTACGTTTATTGTGATAAAGTTTATTAACGCTTCAATGAATGCTGTGTTAGTTCAGTTCTGTAACATTAACCTCACTTTTTCCATTAAACATTTTAAGGGAGAAGGGGGAGGGGGTCCCAAGTGGCTCACCTGGTTCCTTTGTCCTCCAGAGGCTGGTAGCTCGCCCTGCTCGTCGGACGTCCAGTGAGCTCAGAGCACACACCTGCAGGGCTGGCCTTTGTCCTCCAGAGGCTGGTGGCTACAGCGAGCCCTGCTGGCCAGGCGTCCAGTGAGCTCAGAGCACACACCTGGAGGGCTGGCCTTTGTCCTCCAGAGGCTGGTAGCTACAGCGAGCCCTGCTGGCCAGGCATCCAGTGAGCTCAGAGTGGACACCTGCAGGGCTGGCCTTTGTCCTCCAGAGGCTGGTAGCTACAGCGAGCCCTGCTGGCCAGGCATCCAGTGAGCTCAGAGTGGACACCTGCAGGGCTGGCCTTTGTCGTCCAGAGGCTGGTAGCTACAGCGAGCCCTGCTGGCCAGGCGTCCAGTGAGCTCAGAGCACACACCTGGAGGGCTGGCCTTTGTCCTCCAGAGGCTGGTAGCTACAGCGAGCCCTGCTGGCCAGGCATCCAGTGAGCTCAGAGTGGACACCTGCAGGGCTGGCCTTTGTCGTCCAGAGGCTGGTAGCTCGCTGACATCCTCCCTCGAGTTCCTGGGTGTAAAACAGGAAGCTGGCTCGGTCGTGGGATCGGAGGATGCCCGCTGAACTTCAGTTCTCCTGAGCTGTGTGAGGAATTGCTGCGGCTAGGGGTGAAAAATGATTGGACATACTGATCTAGCACTATCTGTGTGGTGTTGATTTCACATTTCCAGGCTGTGCTTGTTCCTTGCAGGTGCCTTCGTGGCGGGGCTGGACGCTGGCCTGGTGTATAACTCCTTCCCTAAAATGGGGGAGCGCTGGATCCCCGATGATCTGCTGGCTTTCTCTCCCACCCTGAAGAATTTCTTTGAAAACCCTACCACAGTGCAATTCGATCATCGCATACTGGTAAATGGCACTGGGGGTGCTGGCTGTCTTTATTTGCATGTCTTCGTCTTGTGATTGCTCTGTGCCGCTCTCTGTCAGTATCTCTCTATTCTGAGTGGGTCAGATATGTGAATAAATAGGTACTGAAATGGCAACTACAAACAAAGGATGTGAACACTACAAATCATATTAAACATTCTTTCAAAGTGGGTCAGGAGTCTGGTCTGTGTTGGAATGAATTGATCATCAACTTCCTCTTCCTGTGGTAGCTATCCCCTGTATGTGCAGAGATACCTCTCATTACAGTAGCTGTGTCCTGTGTCTGCAGAGATACCTCTCCTTACAGTAGCTGTGTTCTGTGTCTCTGCAGAGATACCTCTCATTACAGTAGCTGTGTCCTGTGTCTGCAGAGATACCTCTCCTTACAGTAGCTGTGTTCTGTGTCTCTGCAGAGCTACCTCTCCTTACAGTAGCAGTGTTCTGTGTCTGCAGAGATACCTCTCCTTACAGTAGCTGTGTTCTGTGTCTCTGCAGAGAGACCTCTCCTTACAGTAGCAGTGTTCTGTGTCTGCAGAGATACCTCTCCTTACAGTAGCTGTGTTCTGTGTCTCTGCAGAGAGACCTCTCCTTACAGTAGCTGTGTTCTGTGTCTGCAGCGATACCTCTCCTTACACTAGCTGTGTTCTGTGTCTCTGCAGATACCTCTCCTTACAGTAGCTGTGTTCTGTGTCCCTGCAGATACCTCTCCTTACAGTAGCTGTGTTCTGTGTCTGCAGCGATACCTCTCCTTACACTAGCTGTGTCCTGCGTCTGCAGAGATACCTCTCCTTACAGTAGCTGTGTTCTGTGTCTGCAGAGATACCTCTCCTTACAGTAGCTGTGTCCTGTGTGTGCAGAGAGACCTCTCCTTATAGTAGCTGTGTCCTGCGTGTGCAGAGAGACCTCTCCTTACAGTAGCTGTGTTCTGTGTCTGCAGAGATACCTCTCCTTACAGTAGCTGTGTCCTGTGTCTGCAGCGATACCTCTCCTTACAGTAGCTGTGTCCTGTGTGTGCAGAGACCTCTCCTTACAGTAGCTGTGTCCTGTGTGTGCAGAGATACCTCTCCTTACAGTAGCTGTGTTCTGTGTCTCTGCAGAGATACCTCTCCTTACAGTAGCTGTGTTCTGTGTCTCTGCAGATACCTCTCCTTACAGTAGCAGTGTTCTGTGTCTGCAGCGATACCTCTCCTTACAGTAGCTGTGTTCTGTGTCTCTGCAGAGATACCTCTCCTTACACTAGCTGTGTCCTGTGTCTGCAGCGATACCTCTCCTTACAGTAGCTGTGTCCTGTGTGTGCAGAGACCTCTCCTTACAGTAGCTGTGTCCTGTGTGTGCAGAGACCTCTCCTTATAGTAGCTGTGTCCTGCGTGTGCAGAGAGACCTCTCCTTACAGTAGCTGTGTTCTGTGTCTGCAGCGAGACCTCTCCTTACAGTAGCTGTGTTCTGTGTCTGCAGAGATACCTCTCCTTACAGTAGCTGTGTCCTGTGTGTGCAGAGAGACCTCTCCTTATAGTAGCTGTGTCCTGCGTGTGCAGAGAGACCTCTCCTTACAGTAGCTGTGTCCTGTGTGTGCAGAGAGACCTCTCCTTATAGTAGCTGTGTCCTGCGTGTGCAGAGAGACCTCTCCTTACAGTAGCTGTGTTCTGTGTCTCTGCAGATACCTCTCCTTGCAGTAGATATGTCCTGTGTCTCTGCAGAGAGACCTCTCCTTACAGTAGCTGTGTCCTGTGTATGCAGAGAGACCTCTCCTTATAGTAGCTGTGTCCTGCGTGTGCAGAGCTACCTCTCCTTACAGTAGCTGTGTTCTGTGTCTGCAGAGCTACCTCTCCTTACAGTAGCTGTGTTCTGTGTCTGCAGAGATACCTCTCCTTACAGTAGCTGTGTCCTGTGTCTCTGTAGAGATACCTCTCCTTACAGTAGCTGTGTCCTGTGTCTCTGCAGAGATACCTCTCCTTACAGTAGCTGTGTTCTGTGTCTCTGCAGAGATACCTCTCCTTACACTAGCTGTGTTCTGCATGATTTGCTTGTCTTCTCTCTGTAGGCAATTAGCTCAGTGGCTGCCATCACTGGCCTCTACCTGTTCTCTCGGAGGATCCCGCTGCCCAGAAGAACCAGAATTGCTCTCACCTCCCTGTTGGCCATGGCGTACATGCAGGTTGGAAAGATATCTCGAAATGCATGCAAGGCTTTTTCTAAAGAATAATGTTGCTTGTGCTAATAAGTTTTAAGAAACAGGATTATAAAATCTGGGTTAGCGCTTGTTTTAATTCAGTGATAGAAGTGTAACAAATCATCGTGCATCAATGAATAGCAATACCTTTTTACATGATCTGTCGTATCGTGAAACCAAAAGCACAACATAGCTCATTGTAGTTCTTTTTGTGGCTCATCATTAAGACCATTTGATCCTATTATGCATCATACAAGAGGCGCCCATCTCCTTATCCGTACTGTATGGTGGCCTGCATGTCGTGAGATTAGTGTTTTGTTAACACCCCTGTTCACTAAAGCAGGAGGATTCCAGTGTTGGACTTCCACAAACAGATTGCTATTGATTGCCACATAACGATTGTTTCTCTGTGTTTCAAACCAGGCTGGCCTGGGCATCAGCACCCTGCTTCTCTACGTCCCCACACCTCTGGCTGCCACTCATCAGTCGGGGTCCCTGGCACTGCTCTCCCTGGCAATCTGGCTGCTGGCAGAGCTCAGGAGAGTGGTCCGATAGACCCTGCTGCTGGATCACCTGCTCCCTTTCTCTTCAAGAAAGAGGTCCGATAGACCCTGCTGCTGGATCACCTGCTCCCTTTCTCTTCGAGAGAGGTCCGATAGACCCTGCTGCTGGATCACCTGCTCCCTTTCTCTTCAAGAGAGAGGTCCGATAGACCCTGCTGCTGGATCACCTGCTCCCTTTCTCTTCAAGAGGGAGGTCCGATAGACCCTGCTGCTGGATCACCTGCTCCCTTTCTCTTCAAGAGAGAGGTCCGACAGACCCTGCTGCTGGATCACCTGCTCCCTTTCTCTTCAAGAGAGAGGTCCGGTAGACCCTGCTGCTGGACCACCTGCTCCCTTTCTCTTCAAGAGAGAGGTCCGACAGACCCTGCTGCTGGACCACCTGCTCCCTTTCTGCATTGCTTGTATTGGGAAACATCATCCTCTACACAAACATCCCAACTCTAGCTCACAGGCTCTTGTCTGTTTCCATAATAATTTCACTGGCTAGCATGTTAAGATTTATATTGTATATCGTAGTACTACAAAGAAGCTTAGTGCGGTAATACATTTAGATATGCATTTCAAAGAGGGGTCTTGTTTATGAAAGCCTTTGATTCAAACCTATCACCATTTTATAACTATTTCTTTATCCATCTCCTCTCTAGTGGACTTCCTTTAATTCCACGATTATGCCACCAGATGGTGACAAAGGATACAGTGCAGGCTTGATTAAAATCAGAAAAGGGCTTTTTAATTCCTACTGAATGAATGTTATTCGTGAAGAAACACCAGCAGTAGGTTTATATTGACAAGAAACACAAAGAAAGCCTCTTGGAGTCCGGTTGCTGTGAACACGAACCAGGGGGTCGCATCCAAACTTCTTATTTGATTTTGTTATTTCATTTGTAAATCCAGTTTGCTTTGCAGACAGTGCCGTGTTAATCTCTCACTGCATTTGCTAAAGAGTACTGCCCAGTTTTCTTATGCATAAGACATTGTAAAATATTGTAAATTATACAAATAAATAATGTCCTAAACCTTGTTCAAGTTGCATTTTGTGTTAATAGGAATAGATTGTTTCCACAAATTGCCTTTTGGCACCACAAGGGGGTGCTCCAGGACTGGCGGTACAGCTACAATGCCGTGCTGATTTACTGTCAGTGAATGCAGACGGAGTGGTCTGTGCTTAGAGCTTGTTGGTATATTTTGAGGTGCTTACTAAATGAAAGCACATTCTAGTTGTGTGTTTAGATTGTTGCTTCCTTTTCATTGTGATTTTACAAGCTCCACATTTCACAGATGACTGCATTGCTGGATTATTCCATGGAGGAAAAACAGGCTTGCAACAGTGGTGCATAGCAACGGTGATTTTATTTCTCTCTCTGTACAAAATATACATATTTGAAATGCAAAGCAGCCGGTAGAGAGTAGATAACTTGACACACTGACATCCAGTGAGCTACTCATTTCCAATGCTATAGAAACAGTGCATGCGCATATACAGCCGTCAGGATCTCGCTCATCTTTACTGGAGGATTTGCTGCGACTCTGAAGCACTCTGGGGAGGGTGGGGTGCACATGGCACGGACACCAAAGGGACTGTAGTATGACATTTCCCCATCACTGACCGCAGTCCAAGATATTTGAGAAGGTTCGGAGCCGGTAGAGGCTCCTGCTCTACTAGAACACTAGTCTCAATGGAGTCCATGCCTATGACCAATTCCTACTGACATGCCAGGAAATGAGTCCCTTTCTACTGATGAACACAACCGTCACACAAAGAGCCAGTACGTGTCATTGGTGACCGTGGAATGTGATTCAAACATTGTTTTGTTTTGTGTTTTTTTGTTTAATTGGGCTTTAACAAGAGATGTCATCTTTCCGTCTATTCAAAATCAGTGCTTTAAAATCGGCATAAAAACACATAGCTACATAGCTAAAAGTACGTTTAATAATAAATGTGACTTCACAGCAATGCAGCTGCTGGCTGGGGAGTTATAGGTAGTGCTCTCTACTATGGAAAGACCTATACCACACAACTGGTGCAATCATATCACATGACATAGCGCATTTGTTGTGTATGTGAATTTAAAAAGGGGGTGATCAAGATATTGATTATTAATACATTTCTACCCATTGATCTTTAAAGACTAGTGTTTCCATTTTTTTCTTAGAGTTAATGCTATCAGAAAGCTCTTTCTAAACCCTTCAAAAGCATATTCTTCTTACCGAGTACTTCACACTATTTGACAGTTAACCCCTTTTATCCTGGATCTGCCAGTGGTCGTAGCTGGCATTAGAACCACAATACAATAATTTCTCAGTAGTTCTGATGAATGAACCAAACAAACAAATGGCAGAACTGAAAAAAAAGATCTTGC
The DNA here is from genome assembly GCF_902713425.1 of Acipenser ruthenus. Classification (NCBI taxonomy): domain Eukaryota; kingdom Metazoa; phylum Chordata; class Actinopteri; order Acipenseriformes; family Acipenseridae; genus Acipenser; species Acipenser ruthenus. The sequence continues at coordinate 73,907 of NC_081195.1, forward strand.
TGTATGTAGGCAAGAAAAGGCTAAGCAAAGCCAGAGAGAAAAACAAAACACGTAAAAACATATTTTCTGGGTAACAGCTAATCAAAACTAATAAATAAATAATATATTTTACTTAAAACATTTCCTTTGGGCTGTGGGTTCAGTTTTCTTGCTTTCACTTCACTGCCTATGATTTTTACTCAAGAGCATTGTGGGTATTGGCACTGTGATACAGTGTAGCTCTCGTGCTCCAGCAGTCTCAGTCAGGTTGTGGGTATTGGCACTCTTCACACTGTGCTGTGATACAGTGTAGCTCTCGTGCTCCAGCAGTCTCAGTCAGGGACATTCAGTCACTCTTGACTCGTGACCTTGTCAGCATGACATCACAGACGGGGCGGGGCGGGGCGGGGCGGGGCAGGGGGGTGAGCGCATTGTTTATTAAGCCTGATGCAGTAGCTGAGGTATCTAGTCATATATAAACAGAAAGTTCATTAGGCAGGCTTTGGTGTATCTTTTCAATTACTAACAGATTGCTAGAGTGGATATGATAATCTCATGCTATATAAAATGAAGAAGTTGTTGTAATTCCGTCTGCAGTGCTACGGTAACATGACTGTGGGTTTCATGGATTTGTTGATTTTTCATGACACCTCTTGCAGTGTCCGAACTGTCGCAGATTTTCAAAGGAGAGGCCCTGAAATCCAGCCAGCAAAAAGCTTTTTAAAAATCCATCCCCTTTTCTTTCTTAATGTTCCGGGTTTAGCTTAAATATTTGTTCCCATGTCACCTCTCCCAATGGCTCTTGTGTGAAAAATAAAAGCCCAGAGTCTCCCAGGAGGGCAGTGCCACAGGAGGGACCCGGCTCTCTCCAGGACTTCCTCTAGATAACATTGTCAAACAGCTGCATGGACCTCATGATGTTTTCATCCTAAAAACAGAACCAACAAAATACATGACGTCAAACCATCTTCCTACCCCTACCCCAGAGCAGCTCACAAAAAGACATCTGTATTCACTTGAGCACAAACCAGCAAACAGAAGTGCAGGGATTCTACGATAATTACAATCTGGAGGGCCTGGTTAGAATTCTGCACTGTGATTCGGATACTGGATTTGATTTCTTGATTTTTTTTGGAGCGTTGTATAATCATGCATTTTAGTAATGGTTACATAGTGGTTTTTTGCCACTAAGACTGAGTGTTTTAGGGTCATTGAACATGAACTCAGCCTGTAGTAGTGAAATCTGCTTCATACATATACAGTATATGTAGCTATGAATAGAGCCTGTCTTTAAAGCCAATTGAAGAGATAAACACACTCACTCATTTCATCTGTAAGAGTGTTCAAGGGTTGTAAAACAAGTCTGATTTGGTCCGTTCTCTATCAAACATACCTTCTGACATGATTCGATGAACTCTTCTATTGTCACAACCCCATCGCTATTCCTGTCCATTTTCTGAAAAGTGATACACAAATCAAGGATTTTATAAGAACAAATTACACATAAAAAAGTAAAACAATGTTTCAGAATGTTCCTATATTGAAAAATATAGGATTGGATTCATTCACAGCAGCATTCCCTGCCTGCGCAGTAACCTCTTTGGGTGGATTCATTCACAGCAGCATTCCCTGCCTGCGCAGTAACCTCTTTGGGTGGATTCATTCACAGCAGCATTCCCTGCCTGCGCAGTAACCTCTTTGGGTGGATTCATTCACAGCAGCATTCCCTGCCTGCGCAGTAACCTCATTGGGTGAATTAATTCAGTTTCTATTGCTCTTCATGCTCTGGCTGCAGGTGTTACCTGAAAGAAGGACTCCACATGTTCCCTGTGTGTATCATCCTGCATGCAGGGGGAGGTGCATTTCCCCATCATGTCGTAGATCGATTTCATTATAGCCATCATCTCCTGCAAAGCACAGTAAAGCACATCAGCTCTTAATACACATGCCAGGAATATATACAGGCCACATTATATTCAGATAGAAAGGTGGTCCCTTTATATGTGTTTGGAGTGGCTGACAGGCTGGCTTGTAATTAACAGGTTCTGACATCACCTTCCATGATATGAGTATTATGACATGTTTAATCTACATATGTAGAGTGTGGAACAGTGGTACAGTGAGAAGATGAAAGCCTCAGTGAGAAGCACAGATAGACATTGGAGAGCATGCTTCATGAAAGCCTCAGTGAGAAGCACAGATAGACATTGGAGAGCATGCTTCATGAAAGCCTCAGTGAAGAAGCACAGACAGACATTGGAGAGCATGCTTCATGAAAGCCTCAGTGAAGAAGCACAGATATACATTGGAGAGCATGCTTCATGAAAGCCTCAGTGAGAAGCACAGATAGACATTGGAGAGCATGCTTGTTGTTGCAGAGCGTACCTCTTTGGTGATGCAGCCATCCTTGTTGAGATCGTAGAGGTTGAAAGCCCAGTTTAGTCGGTCATTAATGGTGCCCCTAAGGATGATGGACAGCCCCATGACAAAATCCTGGGGAGGGAACACACAAGACTTCTTATAGACGTGTCAGCTATTAGCAATCCACTGGGATCTGTTCATACAGTTAAACACCTGCTCACACAAACCTCACTGTACCAGAGAGACAGCATGTCAAATACAGTTAAACAAACCTCACTGTACCAGAGACAGCACGTCAAATACAGTTAAGCACCCCCTCACACAAACCTCACTGTACAGTTTATTAAACACACCCCTCTCACACAAATAGGCAGATTTATTCATTCTTACCTCAAAGCTGATAGATCCGTTTTTGTCAGTGTCAAAAGCTTCAAACAGGAAGTGTGCGTATGTACTTGAATCTAAAAAATAAAAATATTCTCAGTCTTCTCAGGATGCAGATATGAATTCAGCAGCAACATCAGGTCAGCATGTTCCATAAAAAAATAACTGCAGCTTCAAACAACTCCAGAACTATATCAGTAACGTTAGGTTACCTATCGTAACCCTGGTGCCCTGGAAATGAAGACGACCACCAACATGACTATGGGATATCCCTGCCCATTGGGTAGGTATTACTGAGCTCTTTATACCAGAGCTGCCGATAGGCCCCTTCCTGGGATGCACACATCGTACTGGAGTCCAGCCGGAGCCCCAAGTAAGTCGTGCACTGCACCGGTGTAAGTCGACTCTTTGCATCGTTGATGGTGAGGCCCAGCCTCATCAAATGCTGTCAGAAACGTTGCGTGGGCCACTGCTCCCTCTCGCGACTGGGAACAGATCAACCAGTCGTCGAGATAGCAGCCGCAGGGGAGCCAGGATAGTGTCCACGCACTTTGAAAACATGCAAGGAGCTAGGGAGAGGCCGAAAGACAGCACAGCGAACTCGTAAACGCTTCCCTGAAAAGCGAAGCAGAGATACTTCCTGTGCTCTGTATGAATGGGAATGTGCAAGTACGCATCCCTTAAGTCCACGGTGGTGAACCAGTCGCCCAGCTGGACTGACTGGAGAATGTGACGGTGAGTCAGCATCTGGAACCTCCTTTCTTTTAAGAACCCATTGAGAAGCCTCAGGTCTAGGATGGGGCAAAAGTCAGCATTTTTTTGGGGCACCAGAAAATACCTTGAGTAGTACCCCTCTCCGTGGGAGGCGGGGTCTACGAGACGAATGGCTCGCTTGCACAGGAAGGTGGCCACTTCCTTCTGAAGTACCGAGGCCTGGAGAGGGTCTGTCACGAAAGTATGCGAGATGCCTCGAAATGGATGAGGTCCCAAGCGGAACTGAAGCGCGTAACCGTTTTGCACGGTGGCGAGCACCCAGGTAGGTGTCCGAGGTGCAAGCGAGTCAGTACTGCAGCTGTTGTGCCGAAAGGGAGTCTGAGGCCACAAGCCTTCAGGGGCCCTGCCGGGACTGCTGAGGTTGTGGCGGGGCAGTTTGGGTTGGCTGTCTAGGGCGGTGGCCCTGGAAACGCCTCCTGGGACGCTGGTGTGTGGGCTGGCCACGTCCTTCTGCCTGCTGGGAGGGGCTGGTTGTTCGCTGCTGGTGTGCCCTGTAGGTGATGCCTTAGGTCATCCAGCTGAGCCGTGGGGACTGGAACTGTCCTGGTGACAGTCCGCGTCGGAGGAGCTCGCCAATGGTTCGACCTGCCCCACTTGAGAGTGCGGGGAGGGAGCAACGCAGCCACCTGCCGGGATGCCTCGCATTCCTGGTGGGATCTCTGCAGGATCTCCTCCACGGCTGGCCCAAAGGTATGTCCCGGGGATATAGGCACGTCTAGCAGCTCAGCTTTTCCGTATCGGGGACCCTGGCTTGCGACAACCACAGCTGTCTGCGAGCCACAATTAAGGTTGTACTGAAGTACCAGGGACAGCTATGCAATGGTATCCTAACTGCGCGGTCACACACCTGGTCAGCGTGCAGCATGCACCAGGGAGACACAAGGGCCGAAGCCGCGGCAGGCGAGTTGAAGGCAGACAGCAAAAAACACAGTAGAAACAGATGGGGGAGTACACACTGTTGTTTGTTTACAAGGCCCGACTCACCGAGGTGGGCGGGCCTACGCAGCCGGTGAGGTCTACTCTACAGTGGGATGAAATAACAGAGCCCGGTGGAGGAATACATGGCTGGATGGCTGTTGTAACAACCGCGCTGCAGCTAATCCACAGCACGACCTTGAAAACAGGGCCATGAGGTCTAATAAAGAGATGGGGGACGCGCAGCAGCAGCCAAACAACAAGGCCCACTTCAGCTGCCAGATGGCAGCTGGGGGAATCACTCAACAGCGGGGATGCGGCAAAGCCTAGCCCCGTGGAGGAACTGTATTCTCCCAAGAGTGTAGTTTTTAGACTGAAAACACACACACACTTCTTATAATACTGCACAGGCAGACAGACACTAAACAAAACAGGCAGCCTGCAACGCAAGCGAGCAGGCCGCTGGAAGTGAGGAGACAGAAAAAGACACTTCCAGGAAAGCAGCAAGCCGGCTTTCAGCATGAATGCAGGGGAACTGCAGTCGACTCAGGAAGCTCTTTTTACAAAAACGCTCTGCTAAACACAAAGGTTCTTACCTTACCATCTTGAGAAGGAAAAAGAGAAATGGCTTCCTCAGGATGACGGTTTTAATCCCACGGTGGGCGGGACCGAGTGCGTCATCCCAGGAAGGGGCCTATCGGCAGCTCTGGTATAAAGAGCTCAGTAATACCTACCCAATGGGCAGGGTTATCCCATAGTCATGTTGGTGGCTGTCTTTGAATTGAAAGGGAATAGCAACACATATGTTCTATACTGTGTACCAACCCAATCACTGGCTTTCTAGTAGACACTAATACGCTTCTCAGTCCCTCCATGTGTCTGTATTATCTACAATTACTTAACCTCCAGCTCAACAGCTATCCATGTCTGCATTGTAAAAATGAGTATCTTATCTAAACTAGTGTGCAACTGGTATCGCCCCTCACTGTTAAGAGAGGATGAGGTGTGAACTCAATACAGACAGGGATGGAGAAGAGCAGCAGACACTCACCTCCTTGGGGGAAGAACTGGGAATAAATCAGCTTGAAGGTCTCCTCATTGACCACACCGCTGGGACACTCCTGTAGGGGGCAGCACAGACACCACAGTTAGAGGTGAGTCACTCACTCACTCACTGGGAGAGAGCCATGAGACAAAGTGAAAGAAAGAAAGAAAGAAAGAAAGAAAGAAAGAAAGAAAGAAAGAAAGAAAGATGGTTTGGAGAGACAAGTAGTAAAAAGAGGCAGACTCACATTCTTGAATCCCCGGTAGAGGACCTGCAGCTCTTTCTTGGTGAACTTGGTTTGCTCCTGAAGCTTGTCAAGTCCTTCTGGTCGATAGCACACAGTGGAGAGTTCAAAATCATCCTCTGTGCTGTCTGTGACAGGGATTAGAAGAACACAGTGTTCACTGACTGAAACACAGTCTACTGTCCAACCTGTATCCTCTGACACAGGATTCAGAAAGAGAGTGTTCATGAAGTGCACAGTGTTCCCCCAGGCTGCAGCTTCCATAGAACCTGGCCTCTCTCACAGTGTGTGCCAGTGCCAGTATAGAACCTGGCCTCTCTCACAGTGTGTGCCAGTGTCAGTATAGAACCTGGCCTCTCTCACAGTGTGTGCCAGTGCCAGCACAGAACCTGGCCTCTCTCACAGTGTGTGCCAGTGCCAGTATAGAACCTGGCCTCTCTCACAGTGTGTGCCAGTGCCATAATAGAACCTGGCCTCTCTCACAGTGTGTGCCAGTGCCAGTATAGAGCCTGGCCTCTCTCACAGTGTGTGCCAGTGCCAGTATAGAACCTGGCCTCTCTCACAGTGTGTGCCAGTGCCATAATAGAACCTGGCCTCTCTCACAGTGTGTGCCAGTGCCAGTATAGAGCCTGGACTCTCTCACAGTGTGTGCCAGTGCCAGTATAGAGCCTGGCCTCTCTCACAGTGTGTGCCAGTGCCAGTATAGAACCTGGCCTCTCTCACAGTGTGTGCCAGTGCCAGTATAGAACCTGGCCTCTCTCACAGTGTGTGCCAGTGTCAGTATAGAACCTGGCCTCTCTCACAGTGTGTGCCAGTGCCAGCACAGAACCTGGCCTCTCTCACAGTGTGTGCCAGTGTCAGTATAGAACCTGGCCTCTCTCACAGTGTGTGCCAGTGTCAGTATAGAGCCTGGCCTCTCTCACAGTGTGTGCCAGTGCCAGTACAGAACCTGGCCTCTCTCACAGTGTGTGCCAGTGCCAGTATAGAGCCTGGCCTCTCTCACAGTGTGTGCCAGTGCCAGTATAGAACCTGGCCTCTCTCACAGTGTGTGCCAGTGTCAGTATAGAGCCTGGCCTCTCTCACAGTGTGTGCCAGTGCCAGTATAGAGCCTGGCCTCTCTCACAGTGTGTGCCAGTGTCAGTATAGAGCCTGGCCTCTCTCACAGTGTGTGCCAGTGCCAGTATAGAGCCTGGCCTCTCTCACAGTGTGTGCCAGTGCCAGTATAGAACCTGGCCTCTCTCACAGTGTGTAGCAGTGCCAGTATAGAACCTGGCCTCTCTCACAGTGTGTGCCAGTGCCAGTATAGAGCCTGGCCTCTCTCACAGTGTGTGCCAGTGTCAGTATAGAGCCTGGCCTCTCTCACAGTGTGTGCCAGTGTCAGTATAGAGCCTGGCCTCTCTCACAGTGTGTGCCAGTGTCAGTATAGAGCCTGGCCTCTCTCACAGTGTGTGTCAGTGCCAGTATAGAACCTGGCCTCTCTCACAGTGTGTAGCAGTGCCAGTATAGAACCTGGCCTCTCTCACAGTGTGTGCCAGTGCCAGTATAGAGCCTGGCCTCTCTCACAGTGTGTGCCAGTGTCAGTATAGAGCCTGGCCTCTCTCACAGTGTGTGTCAGTGCCAGTATAGAACCTGGCCTCTCTCACAGTGTGTGCCAGTGTCAGTATAGAGCCTGGCCTCTCTCACAGTGTGTGTCAGTGCCAGTATAGAGCCTGGCCTCTCTCACAGTGTGTGTCAGTGCCAGTATAGAACCTGGCCTCTCTCACAGTGTGTAGCAGTGCCAGTATAGAACCTGGCCTCTCTCACAGTATGTGCCAGTGTCAGTATAGAGCCTGGCCTCTCTCACAGTATGTGCCAGTGTCAGTATAGAGCCTGGCCTCTCTCACAGTGTGTAGCAGTGCCTGTATAGAGCCTGGCTATGGCAGCTCAGTTGGAACCAGTTGAAGTCTCTTTGGCTGATTGAGGACCAGCTCTTTTTCAGTTCTTATTGTCTAAGTTCTCTTAGCACTGGTTTTCCTAATAGACCGCCAATATTGGCGCCCCCAAATCAGATCAAATGAAAAGGTAAAGAAGTAAGAATACAGCAGAGCAGCGACGAGACAACACTGAAAACTTAACCAAGCTTCTCATCAACACCCGACAGAGAACACTAAAATGAACCTACCTTTTATAGCACAGTCCAGTGCCGTAACCAGACAGATGAACCAGCTGCCTTCCAAACTGTATCCCAGCACTCTACCAACTTAACTTCCCTATTATTCCATCCTGCTCCCCTTGCCTCAGCTACTGGCCTCACTCCAAGCACTGACCTCCCCTGACCCAGCTTCTCCGACCTCACTGCTCAGTACCTAGCAGGGTTGTTCTTCTTCAAGCACGGTTATGCATTCATCACAACCCTGGCCATACAGTCCCATAGGAGCTGTACTGACGAGTTTCACTGTCAGTGCCCTCAGTGTTCATTGGGACCATGCTGTGTGCTGGAACTGTGACCCAGCGGTGTAGAAATCTTCCTCCCTCCGTTCCGAGAGCTTTTGAACCAGGCTGGAGCAGCAGTGTAGATCTGAGAGAGACTTTCACAAAAGAATGACGGCTGACAGATTCTTCGAAAAGAACACAGTGTTTTCATAGGATGTCGAGTTATTCATCAGATATTGGAGCTCCATGACCCTTCGTTTCTGGTTTTATTACTAATCGTTGTGCTTGCAGTCTCACTGCATTGTGCCTGTACAGGTTACAGAAGTGAGTTCTCAGTGCAGACTTCAGATCTGGTTTTATTACTAATCGCTGTGCTTGCAGCCTCACTGCATTGTGACTGTACGGGTTACAGAAGCGAGTTCTCAGTGCAGAGTTCAGATCTGCGCTGTGCTTGCAGCCTCACTGCATTGTGACTGTACGGGTTACAGAAGCGAGTTCTCAGTGCAGAGTTCAGATCTGGTGCTCTGCTTGTTTCTGCCACAACATTCTTTTGCCCATGAATCAGCCCACCTTCTTTTTCAGGGGTGAACTGTGCTGTTACAGATGGATTCTAATAGATTTATCAGCAGTTTTTTGTGGATAACCTCATTAGACTGCAGAGAAGAAGGGATATAACAGGATAACCTCATTGCGCATTATTACTGTGGAAGTGAACAGACCATTCACCAGCTATGTATAAGCTTTCCAAAGCAATTACCTGTTACAGAAACATCACTCTAAATAAGCAGATTATTATCAGTTAAAAACAACACAGCAGATGAATATTAACAGTCAGAGTACAGCTGCTCTGCTGAGCAGTAGGTTATATTTACAGTACAGCGCATGTGTCTCCAGAGCAGTGCATTATTGCTTGTAAACCACACCACGCTGTATCCTGTGCCATTGCTAACAGGTAAATACATGAAGGAATGTAAGTGTCACTTGCATTCACTGACTGTAGGGATGGGGCTGGGCTGGCAGCAGGACAGCAGTCTGAGGAACCTCTGCTTTATGGTTTTTTTGTTATGGCTGGGAGGGTTACCTGGAAATCACCAACCAGAACAGAGAGGTTAACAGCAAGTCAAACTCGCAGGAACGCACACACAGGCACACACAGAGAGCATGCAAACACAATGCAGGCACACACAGAGAGCATGCAAATACAATGCAGGAACAAACAGAGACACAAACACAATGCAGGAACAAACAGAGACGCATGCAAACACAATGCAGGAACAAACAGACACACAAACACAATGCAGGAACAAACAGAGACACACAAACACAATGCAGGCACAAACAGAGACACACACAAACACAATGCAGGAACAAACAGAGACACACAAACACAATGCAGGAACAAACAGAGACACACACAAACACAATGCAGGAACAAACAGAGACACACACAAACACAATGCAGGAACAAACAGAGACACACACAAACACAATGCAGGAACAAACAGAGACACACAAACACAATGCAGGAACAAACAGAGACACACAAACACAATGCAGGAACAAACAGACACACACAAACACAATGCAGGAACAAACAGAGACGCATGCAAACACAATGCAGGAACAAACAGAGACACACACAAACACAATGCAGGAACAAACAGAGACACACAAACACAATGCAGGAACAAACAGAGACACACACAAACACAATGCAGGAACAAACAGAGACACACACAAACACAATGCAGGAACAAACAGAGACACACAAACACAATGCAGGCACAAACAGAGACACACACAAACACAATGCAGGAACAAACAGAGACACACACAAACACAATGCAGGAACAAACAGAGACACACACAAACACAATGCAGGAACAAACAGAGACACACAAACACAATGCAGGCACAAACAGAGACACACACAAACACAACGCAGGAACAAACAGAGACACACACAAACACAATGCAGGAACAAACAGAGACACACGCAAACACAATGCAGGAACAAACAGAGACACACACAAACACAATGCAGGAACAAACAGAGACACACAAACACAATGCAGGCACAAACAGAGACACACACAAACACAATGCAGGAACAAACAGAGACACACACAAACACAATGCAGGAACAAACAGAGACACACACAAACACAATGCAGGAACAAACAGACACACACAAACACAATGCAGGAACAAACAGAGACACACACAAACACAATGCAGGAACAAACAGAGACACACACAAACACAACGCAGAAACAAACAGAGACACACAAACACAATGCAGGAACAAACAGAGACACACACAAACACAATGCAGGAACAAACAGAGACACACACAAACACAATGCAGGAACAAACAGAGACGCATGCAAACACAATGCAGGCACAAACAGAGACACACACAAACACAATGCAGGAACAAACAGACACACACAAACACAATGCAGGAACAAACAGAGACACACACAAACACAATGCAGGAACAAACAGAGACACACACAAACACAATGCAGGAACAAACAGAGACGCATGCAAACACAATGCAGGCACAAACAGACACACACACAAACACAATGCAGGAACAAACAGAGACACACACAAACACAATGCAGGAACAAACAGAGACACACACAAACACAATGCAGGAACAAACAGAGACACACAAACACAATGCAGGAACAAACAGAGACACACACAAACACAATGCAGGAACAAACAGAGACACACAAACACAATGCAAGCACAAACAGAGACACACACAAACACAATGCAGGAACAAACAGAGACACACACAAACACAATGCAGGAACAAACAGAGACACACAAACACAATGCAGGAACAAACAGAGACACACAAACACAATGCAGGAACAAACAGAGACACACACAAACACAATGCAGGCACAAACAGAGACACACACAAACACAACGCAGAAACAAACAGAGACACACAAACACAATGCAGGAACAAACAGAGACACACACAAACACAATGCAGGAACAAACAGAGACACACACAAACACAACGCAGGAACAAACAGAGACACACACAAACACAATGCAGGAACAAACAGAGACACACACACACAATGCAGGAACAAACAGAGACACACACAAACACAATGCAGGAACAAACAGAGACACACAAACACAATGCAGGAACAAACAGAGACACACACAAACACAATGCAAGCACAAACAGACACACACACAAACACAATGCAGGAACAAACAGAGACACACAAACACAATGCAGGAACAAACAGAGACACACAAACACAATGCAGGAACAAACAGAGACACACACAAACACAATGCAGGAACAAACAGAGACACACAAACACAATGCAGGAACAAACAGAGACACACACAAACACAATGCAAGCACAAACAGACACACACACACAAACACAATGCAGGAACAAACAGAGACACACAAACACAATGCAGGCACAAACAGAGACACACACAAACACAATGCAGGAACAAACAGAGACACACACAAACACAATGCAGGAACAAACAGAGACACACACAAACACAATGCAGGAACAAACAGAGACACACAAACACAATGCAGGAACAAACAGAGACACACACAAACACAACGCAGGAACAAACAGAGACACACACAAACACAACGCAGGAACAAACAGAGACACACACAAACACAACGCAGGAACAAACAGAGACACACACAAACACAATGCAGGAACAAACAGAGACACACACAAACACAATGCAGGAACAAACAGAGACACACAAACACAATGCAGGAACAAACAGAGACACACACAAACACAATGCAGGAACAAACAGAGACACACACAAACACAACGCAGAAACAAACAGAGACACACAAACACAATGCAGGAACAAACAGAGACACACACAAACACAATGCAGGAACAAACAGAGACACACACAAACACAATGCAAGCACAAACAGAGACACACACAAACACAACGCAGGAACAAACAGAGACACACACAAACACAATGCAGGAACAAACAGAGACACACACAAACACAATGCAGGAACAAACAGAGACACACAAACACAATGCAGGAACAAACAGAGACACACACAAACACAATGCAGGAACAAACAGAGACACACAAACACAATGCAGGAACAAACAGAGACACACACAAACACAATGCAGGAACAAACAGAGACACACACAAACACAACGCAGAAACAAACAGAGACACACAAACACAATGCAGGAACAAACAGAGACACACACAAACACAATGCAGGAACAAACAGAGACACACACAAACACAATGCAAGCACAAACAGAGACACACACAAACACAACGCAGGAACAAACAGAGACACACACAAACACAATGCAGGAACAAACAGAGACACACACAAACACAATGCAGGAACAAACAGAGACACACAAACACAATGCAGGAACAAACAGAGACACACACAAACACAACGCAGGAACAAACAGAGACACACACAAACACAATGCAGGAACAAACAGAGACACACACAAACACAACGCAGGAACAAACAGAGACACACACAAACACAATGCAGGAACAAACAGAGACACACACAAACACAATGCAGGAACAAACAGAGACACACAAACACAATGCAGGAACAAACAGAGACACACACAAACACAATGCAGGAACAAACAGAGACACACACAAACACAACGCAGAAACAAACAGAGACACACAAACACAATGCAGGCACAAACAGCCTGAGCCAGATATATTTCTATTTCCCTGAACATTGTGTTTTGTTTTATTTTCAGACTTTTAATATATTGTCTAATTTACTAATAACATCAGAACTGTATACAATGAATCTACAATAGCAGACTTGAAATGACATGTTTTCAAATCTCATGGCACTGGAAGACTCAGTCTGCAATGGGAACATTTCCCATCTCTAAGGTTAGACAATTCATCAAAAAGGTGAACACAATGATTTGGGATAATCTGTGGTCGGGGCCAAACCCATCCTGGTAATGCCACTGAAGGGGAGGCTGAATCAACAGAGTTGCTATGCCCTGTTGTATTTTTGCACTCAGTCAAACTTTGATGTGGCTAAAATGAAGGACTTCCTGCTTTGACTAATGCAATGCTGTGATGGGGCGGTGCTTGAATAGCATTAAAATAACAGGCGCAGAATGCTTTGATTGAATCTGCTCTTTGGTGTTGTGGTACAGCACAGATCCATACCTATCCTGATTGAATTAGCCTCCCCATCTCTACTGGACTCTCAACTACTCCAGATACACTTCTGCCCTCGACATCACTATCAGAACTCACATGTGAAGCCTTCCCCTGTGATGATGTCATGAGCAGGAGATAATCAAACACAATCCTTGGCCGCTGCTGGTCTCTGCTGTAGATCACTGAGAATCATAACCCCCTCCCTTCCCCCTACCAAACACAACTCCATGCACGCACGCACATGCACAAAACAAGCTGCATGCGGCAATCCCAAAGCAAGCAATCTCTTTCTGAATGTGCCATTGTTTGCTGACCTGGCTTTTAGGGTTAGTTATTTATTTTATACACTTTGGAGAAACAGGTTATGCAAGTAGATATTGTGTGTAAACTTTACTGAAAACCAGGTGTGTGGTTTACATGTACTATAACAACACACTGCTCTGCAGAGCAAGTCTGTGGTGTCACCACTTCTCTACTGAGCTTCCATAGCACCCACTGCAGTATCTTGTGGATTGTGTTCAGTGCTCTCTCTACAGTATCTTGTGGATTGTGTTCAGTGCTCTCTCTACAGTACCTTGTGGATTGTGTTCAGTGCTCTCTCTACAGTACCTTGTGGATTGTGTTCAATGCTCTCTCTACAGTACCTTGTGGATTGCGCTCAGTGCTCTACCCAGCTCCATTCACACTGTGGTCCAGTTCTCACACTGCTGAGTCTTCATGACTCCACTCCCTTTTGTACTTTGCTTCCTCATCTGCCTCATTGCCAGGCTGATTAACTAAAAGTCCCAGATTCCAGGAGGTGAAGTTGCTCATTATAGCCTCACTCACTAATGCCATGTTATAAAGGAGTACTTCACTTTAGCTGTGTACATAAGGTGTCTCTTCCAAGACAGTTTTGTAACATTTACATGATTTTTGTTCTCTTTCAAAAGAAATAGGAGTTAATTAAAGACTGGAGGTTACACTTTGAAAATATGGCCCAGACTGGTTAGAATATGCAATGTTGCGGCAGGCTTGACAGAAACCCATCGTAGAATTCTCCAGATACTCCCACAGAGAGTTCTATTATTTGTGTCAGATTGGCTTTGGAGGGAAGACGTGGAGTCTTTTGAGCAATACGTTTACTCAATATACCACACCTGGAAGCCAAACATTGAAATAGATTATGGGGTACTGGATGCCCCCACCTCTAAACTGTAATCGTTCACAATGATCAGTCTGCGTTTCTACTCAAAAAGAAGGTAACCCCAATGTCTTACAGCAGAGTTACAGTGTGCAATTCCATTCCATAGTGTTCTCAACCACTGAGCTACTCAAACCACACATGCATTTTATACAGCAATTCTCACATCAGAAATCTCTACAGCACATTGCACCCTGGTCTAATAAAGGGGACCTTTTACAGCATCCATAACTTTGCAATCCTGCACACCCACCCCTTCATATTACCACTGCAATAATGATGATGATAATGACATAATAATAATGATGATAATAATAATAATTTAAAATTAAACCAGTAACTCACTTCTCCCTGGTATCAGGACCCTGGCTGTTTGAGGAATGAACGCCATTTTAAAAGGAACAGACTGAGATTCTCTTCAACTCCTCTGCTATCCACATCTTCCCCCTTCTACCTCTCTCTCTCTGACACAGTCTTGTGTTCACGTCTGCCTTCCCGAGACACGTCACTGGAGACTCACCGTCACGTCATGAGTCCCCCCCCCCCCCTACACACACAGAGCCAACGATCAGGATGGGGTCTCTGTGTCCCAATACCAGAGCACCCACCCCCCTCTCTGTGATCAGCAGCCTGCACTCAGACAGTGGTTTAAAGAGGGACAGCAAGGACGTTGCGCCAGACTCAATCAAACACTCACTCCGCTAATGAACGATGTCACACTGCTCAGCGCAGAGATTGATCAACTGTTAACCTAAAACACGCATAGAGGCTCCTACACACAAACTGCAGATCTACACAAAGAAACTGTTTGTGTGGATCGCTGTTCTCTATATCTATCCCTTACTGCTGAAGAAGTGAACTCCGATCCCTATCCCTTAGTGATGGAGAAGTGAAGCCCCATCTCTATCCCTTACTGATGGGGAAGTGAAGCCCCATCTCTATCCCTTACTGATGGAGAAGTGAAGCCCCGTCTCTATCCCTTACTGATGGAGAAGTGAAGCCCCATCTCTATCCCTTACTGATGGAGAAGTGAAGCCCCATCTCTATCCCTTACCGCTGGAGAAGTGAAGCCCCATCTCTATCCCTTACTGATGGGGAAGTGAAGCCCCATCTCTATCCCTTACCGCTGGAGAAGTGAAGCCCCATCTCTATCCCTTACTGATGGAGAAGTGAAGCCCCATCTCTATCCCTTACTGATGGGGAAGTGAAGCCCCATCTCTATCCCTTACTGATGGGGAAGTGAAGCCCCGTCTCTATCCCTTACTGATGGAGAAGTGAAGCCCCGTCTCTATCCCTTACTGATGGGGAAGTGAAGCCCCGTCTCTATCCCTTACTGATGGAGAAGTGAAGCCCCGTCTCTATCCCTTACTGATGGGGAAGTGAAGCCCCGTCTCTATCCCTTACTGATGGAGAAGTGAAGCCCCATCTCTATCCCTTACTGATGGGGAAGTGAAGCCCCGTCTCTATCCCTTACTGATGGAGAAGTGAAGCCCCATCTCTATCCCTTACTGATGGAGAAGTCAATCAGACTCAGAAAGTGCAGGAGCTTTAAGGAGCTGCAGATGACAAGCAGAAACAGAATCCCACCATCTGCAAGCCTTCCATCTCCCATTCATCTTTAAAAAAAAAAAAGCATTCCCGGGAAGACCATGTGCCAAGGAATGCCACGTAACACCAGGGAATACCAGCCCGCATGGGAAAGAGTCCTCAGATCCGTGGGGTGTCCTTCACTCCCAACCCAACCCTCTGCTCCTGACACTCCAGTGTCCATTTGGCAAGGCCTGTGCACTTAACTGCCTCTGACCCTCCTCTACCATTGCCCTCTACCTCCTTCCCAGAGTAAAACATAAAATGAAAAACAGCTTGGCAGGCACTGCCCCCATAGCCATCTGTCTGTAGAAGCTGCTATAAATAATGCTAATCACACTAAAATATCACTCCTCTGAACTGGGTACACGGGGCATCTTACATTTGCTGCTGCTTGATGGTTTCAAAAGTCAATAAATACATTAATAACTTAATACATTAATAAATTAAACAACTGCTTTTTGGTAAGAAATAAACTTCCAAACTTATCCCAGCCTCTTTCTCCACTCTGAGGAGATCAGGGATGTTTATATCCCAGCCTCTTTCTCCACTCCGAGGAGATCAGGGATGTTTATATCCCAGCCTCTTTCTCCACTCTGAGGAGATCAGGGATGTTTATATCCCAGCCTCTTTCTCCACTCCGAGGAGATCAGGGATGTTTATATCCCAGCCTCTTTCTCCACAAGGAGATCAGGGATGTTTATATCCCAGCCTCTTTCTCCACTCTGAGGAGATCAGGGATGTTAATATCCCAGCCTCTTTCTCCACTCCGAGGAGATCAGGGATGTTTATATCCCAGCCTCTTTCTCCACAAGGAGATCAGGGATGTTTATATCCCAGCCTCTTTCTCCACTCCGAGGAGATCATGGATGTTAATATCCCAGCCTCTTTCTCCACAAGGAGATCAGGGATGTTTATATCCCAGCCTCTTTCTCCACTCTGGGGAGATCAGGGATGTTAATATCCCAGCCTCTTTCTCCACTCCGAGGAGATCAGGGATGTTTATATCCCAGCCTCTTTCTCCACTCTGAGGAGATCAGGGATGTTTATATCCCAGCCTCTTTCTCCACTCTGAGGAGATCAGGGATGTTAATATCCCAGCCTCTTTCTCCATAAGGAGATCAGGGATGTTAATATCCCAGCCTCTTTCTCCACTTCAAGGAGAGCATGGATGTTAATATCCCAGCCTCTTTCTCCACTCCGAGGAGATCATGGATGTTAATATCCCAGCCTCTTTCTCCACAAGGAGAGCAGGGATGTTTATATCCCAGCCTCTTTCTCCAGTCCGAGGAGATCAGGGATGTTAATATCCCAGCCTCTTTCTCCACAAGGAGATCAGGGATGTTTACATTCCAGTCTCTTTCTCTACTCCAAGGAGATCAGGGAATTAATGTTTCCATGGAAAGTGATACCCAGGATTTGTGGGTCTCTGTCCACCTTCCCCACTTTAGATGTCTCCTACGCTGAGGTGTCAGGAGAGCAGCTGCATTGAAACCGACTGAAGCAACACGCCTTCTTTCAGAGGAACAGGTTACTGCCCACAGGCTCCTCTCCTGCACAGCACACCAGCATGGAACAACACGGATATGTATGAAATTCCTTTTTCTGTGCTGTGTATCTACGATATAACAATCAGGAGATCCCTATCACACACTCGCCACTCTCTCTGTATGGAGAAGGTAAGGCTGACTATTGGACAATCAGCAGTCAGAAGGTAAAGACGGGTTTTCAAAGAGTATTCATTTTAATAACTGTATAAATCAGGAAGCTAATAAGTGAACTGCTTCTTCCTGCAACTTTTATTGCTATTTTATCACTGCAATTGTTTTTAACTACTTGACTCAACCCAATTACACAGGAGCACAGGTCATGTGTAACATTAGTAGTGTGCTACTGCGGTCACCCTCTAGAGGGCAGTATTGATTCTTACTAAATCACACACAGTCCAGCCAAACTAAGTTCAGCACAATATGGGGGCTTTGTGATTTAAACTTGTAGGGATAAAACCAACGTGATGTGAAAAATAAAAATAGTCACAAGACGAACAAACCAATGATATAGTTAGTGTGTTTAAATGGATTTATGGGTGTTGGGTTTCCACAGACACAGAGGACCAGAGAGTGGAATATGTAAGAGTGCAGTTGATAGTGAAAGCTCTTCTCATCAGGTCGCTGGAAATTACCAATCATATTTAAACGTTGCTGCTTGCAAGAGGACTTGTTTTCAGTGAGTGGAGCTCTACTCATGCTGATGCACAGCACGTACCACCAGCTCATTCTATTCCAGATCATGCACCAGGCTGCTGGGTATTAACAGCCAAGGTCCCCTGCCAGCCAGAGTGGAGGGGTTAATCAGCCCTATCACTGCAGATTTACTGCTAAACTGTTTTCTCAGTGCGCAGATGAACTGTAGTCCCCATCGATTGGGCAGGGCTGTTCAAAGTGAGCCCTGTCACCTCTCACAGGCTGCTGCTCTTCAGAGATCAGTGAGCCTGTCACCTCTCACAGGCTGCTGCTCTTCAGAGATCAGTGAGCCTGTCACCTTTCACAGGCTGCTGCTCTTCAGAGATCAGTGAGCCCTGTCACCTCTCACAGGCTGCTGCTCTTCAGAGATCAGTGAGCCCTGTCACCTCTCACAGGCTGCTGCTCTTCAGAGATCAGTGAGCCCGTCACCTCTCACAGGCTGCTGCTCTTCAGAGATCAGTGAGCCTGTCACCTCTCACAGGCTGCTGCTCTTCAGAGATCAGTGAGCCCCTGTCACCTCTCACAGGCTGCTGCTCTTCAGAGATCAGTGAGCCTGTCACCTCTCACAGGCTGCTGCTCTTCAGAGATCAGTGAGCCCTGTCACCTCTCACAGGCTGCTGCTCTTCAGAGATCAGTGAGCCCTGTCACCTCTCACAGGCTGCTGCTCTTCAGAGATCAGTGAGCCCTGTCACCTCTCACAGGCTGCTGCTCTTCAGAGATCAGTGAGCCTGTCACCTCTCACAGGCTGCTGCTCTTCAGAGATCAGTGATCCCCTGTCACCTCTCACAGGCTGCTGCTCTTCAGAGATCAGTGAGCCCCTGTCACCTCTCACAGGCTGCTGCTCTTCAGAGATCAGTGAGCCCCTGTCACCTCTCACAGGCTGCTGCTCTTCAGAGATCAGTGAGCCTGTCACCTCTCACAGGCTGCTGCTCTTCAGAGATCAGTGATCCCCTGTCACCTCTCACAGGCTGCTGCTCTTCAGAGATCAGTGAGCCCCTGTCACCTCTCACAGGCTGCTGCTCTTCAGAGATCAGTGAGCCCGTCACCTCTCACAGGCTGCTGCTCTTCAGAGATCAGTGAGCCCTGTCACCTCTCACAGGCTGCTGCTCTTCAGAGATCAGTGAGCCTGTCACCTCTCACAGGCTGCTGCTCTTCAGAGATCAGTGAGCCCCTGTCACCTCTCACAGGCTGCTGCTCTTCAGAGATCAGTGAGCCCGTCACCTCTCACAGGCTGCTGCTCTTCAGAGATCAGTGAGCCCTGTCACCTCTCACAGGCTGCTGCTCTTCAGAGATCAGTGAGCCTGTCACCTCTCACAGGCTGCTGCTCTTCAGAGATCAGTGATCCCCTGTCACCTCTCACAGGCTGCTGCTCTTCAGAGATCAGTGAGCCCCTGTCACCTCTCACAGGCTGCTGCTCTTCAGAGATCAGTGAGCCCTGTCACCTCTCACAGGCTGCTGCTCTTCAGAGATCAGTGAGCCTGTCACCTCTCACAGGCTGCTGCTCTTCAGAGATCAGTGATCCCCTGTCACCTCTCACAGGCTGCTGCTCTTCAGAGATCAGTGAGCCCCTGTCACCTCTCACAGGCTGCTGCTCTTCAGAGATCAGTGAGCCCCTGTCACCTCTCACAGGCTGCTGCTCTTCAGAGATCAGTGAGCCTGTCACCTCTCACAGGCTGCTGCTCTTCAGAGATCAGTGATCCCCTGTCACCTCTCACAGGCTGCTGCTCTTCAGAGATCAGTGAGCCCGTCACCTCTCACAGGCTGCTGCTCTTCAGAGATCATTGAGCCCTGTCACCTCTCACAGGCTGCTGCTCTTCAGAGATCAGTGAGCCTGTCACCTCTCACAGGCTGCTGCTCTTCAGAGATCAGTGATCCCCTGTCACCTCTCACAGGCTGCTGCTCTTCAGAGATCAGTGAGCCCCTGTCACCTCTCACAGGCTGCTGCTCTTCAGAGATCAGTGAGCCCCTGTCACCTCTCACAGGCTGCTGCTCTTCAGAGATCAGTGAGCCTGTCACCTCTCACAGGCTGCTGCTCTTCAGAGATCAGTGATCCCCTGTCACCTCTCACAGGCTGCTGCTCTTCAGAGATCAGTGAGCCCCTGTCACCTCTCACAGGCTGCTGCTCTTCAGAGATCAGTGAGCCCCTGTCACCTCTCACAGGCTGCTGCTCTTCAGAGATCAGTGAGCCTGTCACCTCTCACAGGCTGCTGCTCTTCAGAGAACAGTGAGCCCCTGTCACCTCTCACAGGCTGCTGCTCTTCAGAGATCAGCGAGCCCCTGTCACCTCTCACAGGCTGCTGCTCTTCAGAGATCAGTGAGCCCGTCACCTCTCACAGGCTGCTGCTCTTCAGAGATCAGTGAGCCCTGTCACCTCTCACAGGCTGCTGCTCTTCAGAGATCAGCGAGCCCCTGTCACCTCTCACAGGCTGCTGCTCTTCAGAGATCAGTGAGCCCCTGTCACCTTTGTTGTGACTGGCTGTGTTTCTAGAGTTCATGTGTGATTGGAGGCGAGGTAGGTAGATGTGCAGAATCGTGTTTAACATTCTCTTTAAGATTCCTGCTGCAATTACATCATTTCAGCCTTGGTGTGGCCCTGTATGCTAAAAAAAGAAACACACATTGTTTCTCATTCCAAGACATTCGGTTCTAAAGAAGGATTGCAAACCCAAGAAATCACAAAATGAAAGTAAAATTAAGAAAAAGCACTACTGGAACCTCAAGAGAAATCTAACTATATAATGATCTACACGTTTTCTTCGACTAGATTCCTAATCAATCTGCTGGGCAATACAGCAGCAGTCATGTGATAAGAGTTGTCTCTGGATTTAAAAATGCCTGATAATCTCCAGAAGCAGAAAGTTTGTTTTTAAAAGCAATGCCTTTCACAGAGCAGTGGCTGATCTGTAGACACAGAAGTGATTTTCCTCATCCAGCAAATAAAATGTATTTTTTAACACCTCTCTGATTAGTTAGTGTCCCCCTCAACACTCACAAGCACCCGCCTGTCCTAGCTTTCCTTCTGTTTAACCTCACTGCTCCCACTTTCAACAGGGACAGATCCTTCTGTCTCTGCATTCCACAACACATTAAAAACTGGTGCGTTAGTGGCACTGATGAGCGGGTCAAAGTGCAAGAACTCCAGTAACAGTGACAAGACCCTCCAGCACTGAGGAAACAATCACACTAAAGCAGACAAACTGTCTAGCTGGAGCGGCACACCCACGCCACAGCCTCTGAACCCAGCCTGCATTCGAAACAGGGACACCTCAGCTGTGGGACTGGGAAGAGTGGCCCGATACGATGAGAACAAACATTCTCACTGGACTGCATACTGCATACAGCAGAGCGATGGATAGGAGGCAGTGTGGTTCTCACTGGACTGCACACAGCAGAGCAATGGATAGGAGGCAGTGTGGTTCTCACTGGACTGCACACAGCAGAGGGATTGGATAGGAGGCAGTGTGGTTCTCACTGGACTGCATACTGCATACAGCAGAGCGATGGATAGGAGGCAGTGTGGTTCTCACTGGACTGCACACAGCAGAGCAATGGATAGGAGGCAGTGTGGTTCTCACTGGACTGCACACAGCAGAGGGATTGGATAGGAGGCAGTGTGGTTCTCACTGGACTGCACACAGCACAGCGATGGATAGGAGGCAGTGTGGTTCTCACTGGACTGCACACAGCAGAGGGATTGGATAGGAGGCAGTGTGGTTCTCACTGGACTGCACACAGCAGAGCGATGGATAGGAGGCAGTGTGGTTCTCACTGGACTGCACACAGCAGAGGGATTGGATAGGAGGCAGTGTGGTTCTCACTGGACTGCACACAGCAGAGGGATTGGATAGGAGGCAGTGTGGTTCTCACTGGACTGCACACAGCAGAGCGATGGATAGGAGGCAGTGTGGTTCTCACTGGACTGCACACAGCAGAGGGATTGGATAGGAGGCAGTGTGGTTCTCACTGGACTGCACACAGCAGAGGGATTGGATAGGAGGCAGTGTGGTTCTCACTGGACTGCACACAGCAGAGCGATGGATAGGAGGCAGTGTGGTTCTCACTGGACTGCACACAGCACAGCGATAGATAGGAGGCAGTGTGGTTCTGGAGGGACTGAACTGAATCTCTGGTAGATGGAGAAAATCTCCCAACACTTGAAGGACGATGTCAGAACCAAAGCTTCCTAACCCAGACCAGGTTGCTAATGAGCTCACGTGTGCTGAAATGATATCCCGCGGAAGGGTTTGACAGCTTATTGTGAGAAAATTTCAAGGTACTGCATACCCGAGAAGACAGGCTGAAAGATTGCTTTTCATGACTGGATAACTAATGAATCTGCCAATTTAATATTCATTTTGCACATTTCTTATTCTCTGCTGTCTGTCTCTCTCTCTCTCTCTCTCTCTCTCTCTCTCTCTCTCGCTCTCTCTCTCTCTCGCTGTTTTTTATTTTTTCCCTCAAATGTGCGATACACATTGAAAGGTCGAATGTCCTGAATATCTTCAATAAAGATTTGCATATACAAGAATGTATTTCCCTTATAAGACCATTTTGAAACTATCATCTACATACTATATAATATGATCTGCGTATTCTCTTGAGTTCTAACAGAGCTAGTAGCAGGAGCAGGGACACTTCCACAGAGGGATGCTGGCCAGCAGATTTCAAGACTAGGACAGGAGCAGGAACTCTTCCACAGAGGGATGCTGGCCAGCAGATTTCAAGACTAGGACAGGAGCAGGGACACTTCCACAGAGGGATGCTGGCCAGCAGATTTCAAGACTAGGACAGGAGCAGGGACACTTCCACAGAGGGATGCTGGCCAGCAGATTTCAAGACTAGGACAGAAGCAGGGACACTTCCACAGAGGGATGCTGGCCAGCAGATTTCAAGGCTAGGACAGGAGCAGGGACACTTCCACAGAGGGATGCTGGCCAGCAGATTTCAAGGCTAGGAGGCTTGTGCCTTTGGGGAAGGTAGCAGCACATCAATGTGTTTAATTGAGTATAAAAACACCTCATCTGAGAACTGACCTTTCAGGAATGTCTTTCCTTCATTAACTTTCTTTTTCTTGACATACTGGAATGTTGTAGCTTTGCATGACACAGCAGCACATAATCTCTCTCTGTCTGTCTGTGTGAGCTGGGCAGACAGATCGCTCTGGTCTGCTCACCCATTAAACTTTCATTTGAAACGTTCCTGCCGAAGGGATTGTTGTTTTGCAGCGTGTGTTAATATTTCACGGATCCCCCTGCCTGCCTGGTAAAGGGTGACGTTCTCAATTTCAAAAGGAGCTTGCTGTCTGTTGAAGAGGTGTACTGCTTGTATACTTGCTCTGCTTCTGGTATTGAGACTGAATCCCCAGCGGCTCTGCGAGTGCAGCTGCTGCTGCAGCAACTCGCACACTATTCTTATTTCTAATAGGGATCAAACACACAGACTTTATTAGGGGTTGAATACAGGACTTGATCATCTGTTAACAATTTCAGTTAAATATCAGTTGATCAAGTCTCATTTATTGATGCATTCAATGACATATACCCAGCAAATGGACCGGACCAAGACCAGTCTGCACTGTCTGGAAATCCCACGACTGCTTCAATAGTTAAAATGCACAGACAGCAGCAGATAACTGGGAGCGCAATCAGCCCTGCACAAGCAGCTCTGCGTGTCCAAAATCTTAATGCAACAGGGCCTGTTGCAGACATGGTTACAGTGCTGTGATTCACTCCTAACAAGTGCAATTATCAACAGCATCTGGCTGATTCTGGCTGCTTCCTGAAATGGAGGCTTGAAATCCATTCTCAGTAGCAGTGTTAATGCCCTAGGCAGCATTTTCTTTATTAATAGTTTATATGCTTAAAAACATGAGCACAACCCTTGTGGTAGCTGAGGTGAAATGTTTCAGGAATATAAAAAGCAGATAATTTCACCAGAGCTTCAAGTATACAGTACTGCTGTACCTGCAACAAGATCTGTAAAAGAGCTTTGGTCAAAATCCAAAAAGGGAGCAGAGTGCAGTCACAAGCACTGCAGACATCCCATTGCATCGCTTCCCAGGAGCACAGTGCAGTCACAAGCACTGCAGACATCCCATTGCATAGCTTCCCAGGAGCAGAGTGCAGTCACAAGCACTGCAGACATCCCATTGCATCGCTTCCCAGGAGCAGAGTGCAGTCACAAGCACTGCAGACATCCCATTGCATCGCCTCCCAGGAGCAGAGTGCAGTCACAAGCACTGCAGACATCCCATTGCATCGCTTCCCAGGAGCAGAGTGCAGTCACAAGCACTGCAGACATCCCATTGCATCGCTTCCCAGGAGCAGAGTGCAGTCACAAGCACTGCAGACATCCCATTGCATCGCCTCCCAGGAGCAGAGTGCAATCAGAAGCACTGCAGACATCCCATTGCATCGCCTCCCAGGAGCAGAGTGCAGTCACAAGCACTGCAGACATTCCACTGCATCGCTTCCCAGGAGCAGAGTGCAGTCACAAGCACTGCAGACATCCCATTGCATCGCCTCCCAGGAGCAGAGTGCAGTCACAAGCACTGCAGACATTCCACTGCATCGTTTCCCAGGAGCAGAGTGCAGTCACAAGCACTGCAGACATCCCATTGCATCGCCTCCCAGGAGCAGAGTGCAATCAGAAGCACTGCAGACATTCCATTGCATCGCCTCCCAGGAGCAGAGTGCAGTCACAAGCACTGCAGACATTCCACTGCATCGCTTCCCAGGAGCAGAGTGCAGTCACAAGCACTGCAGACATTCCATTGCATCGCTTCCCAGGAGCAGAGTGCAGTCACAAGCACTGCAGACATTCCATTGCATCGCTTCCCAGGAGCAGAGTGCAATCACAAGCACTGCAGACATCCCATTGCATCGCCTCCCAGGAGCAGAGTGCAATCAGAAGCACTGCAGACATTCCACTGCATCGTTTCCCAGGAGCAGAGTGCAGTCACAAGCACTGCAGACAAGCAGCCAGCACAGGTCTGAACTCCTTGTGATACACCCTCAATACATCCCTGAATTAGAAATCATTACAGCACTGCCCAGAAATCAACAGGACAATACGTGTTCATCCAGAGTGCTTTATTGTAAATTTGAATGCAAATTTAATAAAAAGTCAAGCAGACAAACAATTTTGCCAAAACATCTGGCCGCTTGACAATAGTATACCATGTGCGCTAGGACGGGCCCGCACAGGTACTGTCCTCCCCTTCCTAATATTAATAGAAAGGGGTCAAGCTTTAACACATACATACATCAAGGAGGCAGCTCCTAAAAGCCATGTCCTGGTGTTGGCTGTTTGTCTACTTTGACCTCTACAGAGCTGATGAACAAAATGCCTTTGCATGTAAAAGCTGCTTTTACAGACATGCATTGGCTGCAGCCCACGTTGAGCTAATCACACGAGGGGATGGCTTGTGAATTTAGAATCTATTGTGATGCTTCACAAGTTGAGACATTGTATTTTTGAATTGTGTTATATCACCACTCTGCAGCTGTTGACTGGATGACCCTGTGAATAAGAGAGCATTTTTTCTGCATACATATTTTAAATAGATCTGTGAATTTGTTTAGGGCAATAAATCAATAATTACAGGAAAGGCCCAGGAAACGTATTTTATGAATGCACATGTGCACTATTTTATGCTGCATCTTGAAAACAATTTTTCATGGTTTTTAACTTTGCAGAGTGGGCTATTAAAAGACTTGGTGCGGGGAGAGTTACGAGGCACCCAGCCTCTCCTAAATATCCACAAACAGGCAGGAAGGGCTTGTTCATTTTATTAGGGCTACTGTGCACTCTGTCACTACTCACTGTGGTTCACCTGTGCGAATGTGTGAGCTGCGTGAGAGAGCGTGTGCTGCAGTGCGCTTTTTGAAGATTTCTGTCTGTATATGAATAGGTGTGTCAAGGTGTACATTATGCAGCTGTTCATGTCTGGTTGTGTTTGGCTGTGTGTGTGTTTGTGAGGCAGCAATGCTGTGATGTTGATCCCTGCGGGCTGTGATATTTTAGAATACTCTTTGTCTGCTAGATTCACAGTTGAATCACTTTGAGACCCATCAACAGCCAGGTCTGGCTGTTTTATCCCAATACCTGAGAAAACATGTCTCTAATCTCAATACTAAGTGTAGTCCCTCCTGGATTCTCACGCACGAGGAATCTGGTCCAGCAAGGCAAGGGAACACAGAAAATCCAAACATAGTCAGCCCCCTCCCTCTCTCTCACTGCCGGTCTCGTTTTGTAGAAATGAAGCTATACCGGATGGCCTGATGGCCACCTCGCTCAATCCAGAAGACTGCCCTGGATTCCCTGGTTCAGTGCAGGCTCTCCTCCACTGGGATTTAACTTCCCCTCTTGTTAAAGTCCCTTTGATGTGTGAGAAACGACATGCTGGGACTTGTCCGTCACGCCACGTCACGCCACGTCACGCCACGTCACGTCACGCCACGTCACGTCTATGGGCTTTGTGCAAAGGAGAAGCTTCTTATGTTACTCGCTGTGCATTTCAAGCTCAGTAAGGTTTCTTCATGCTGATACACCACTAAGCACTGCTACCCTTAGAGCGAGTCTCTCTGCTAGATAATGGACGGCCGGGGCAGTTCAGGCAAAGGCTCTTCATGAAAGACAAGGTCAATTACCTGCATGTTTGTGTACTTGACGTGTCTAATATTTTGAAGGTTTATAATAAATAATATATTTGAATCTCTTTATATAGCACCCGTACTGTACAATTGCATGACAGCTCGCTCCCCCTTTGCAAGTCAGGCAGAAACTAAGTGACACAGACTGCGATGGGATAATGCCTGTCTCCTGTTAAAAGCTGTCAGGGACTCATTCTAGCAAGGTTAACAGACAGTGAAGTCCTGCTTCACAAAGTCAAAGAACAGTAATACCAAGCCTGGCTCTGCACTGGAGTCAGCCTCGTCACGAATCACTCAAAGCCTAATAGGATTTCAAAGTTCAATCAGGACAGCTCAATGATATGGGCACTGTCACACTCGCTCCATTCAACTCCCCAAGACTACATCCCCAGAGCCCAGCAGAGGATACAGCCCCCCCTGTGTGATCAGCACAGCTTACTGTATTTATACTACAGCCCACCCTGTGTGATCAGCACAGCTTACTGTATATATACTACAGCCCTCCCTGTGTGATCAGCACAGCTTACTGTATATATACTACAGCCCTCCCTGTGTGATCAGCACGGCTTACTGTATATATACTACAGCCCTCCCTGTGTGATCAGCACAGCTTACTGTATATATACTACAGCCCACCCTGTGTGATCAGCACGGCTTACTGTATATATACTACAGCCCTCCCTGTGTGATCAGCACGGCTTACTGTATATATACTACAGCCCTCCCTGTGTGATCAGCACAGCTTACTGTATATATACTACAGCCCACCCTGTGTGATCAGCACGGCTTACTGTATATATACTACAGCCCACCCTGTGTGATCAGCACGGCTTACTGTATATATACTACAGCCCTCCCTGTGTGATCAGCACAGCTTACTGTATATATACAACAGCCCTCCCTGTGTGATCAGCACGGCTTACTGTATATATACTACAGCCCTCCCTGTGTGATCAGCACAGCTTACTGTATATATACTACAGCCCTCCCTGTGTGATCAGCACAGCTTACTGTATATATACAACAGCCCTCCCTGTGTGATCAGCACAGCTTACTGTATATATACAACAGCCCTCCCTGTGTGATCAGCACAGCTTACTGTATATATACTACAGCCCTCCCTGTGTGATCAGCACGGCTTACTGTATATATACTACAGCCCTCCCTGTGTGATCAGCACAGCTTACTGTATATATACAACAGCCCTCCCTGTGTGATCAGCATGGCTTACTGTATATATACTACAGCCCTCCCTGTGTGGGCTATATATATCATTTGAGGAATCTTTGTTACAGGAAACTATAAACAGAATTCCTGTCCCTCCTGACACGCTGGCGATTTGTCAACGGGGGGTGGCATGCTGGCAAACTGCCACGCTCCAAACTCAATTATTTATGCCCCATTCTCTGTTCATAATGAGTTTTAACCCGAGGGCACTGCCGAGGAGCCCACCAGATTCATCACCAAGCACAGAGTGTTAAAAACACAGACTACACACAGACTGGAGGTCCGTACATTGTGCCTTTACAGTGCGAGGAAATCTAAACCTGTGTGTGTGCGCTATGGGAACAGATGAGCGAGGAATGATCAGAAGGGTCCTTTACACCTTTCAGTATACCCTATCTAAACATCTGCAAGTAAAAGATTACTGTTTATTCCGTAACCAATCAAAAGCCAAACAAACGCTCATCGTAGCCACCCAGGAGTTTAACACAAGGTATAAGCCAACTATCAGTCCCTGGCCACATGAGGTCGCTGAAGCGAGGCGAGGCTGATTACCATGGGAATGCCAGATTTAATGCAGCGCTCTCTGTGGAATCCTCAGGTGTTGACACTTTAGGTCAGGTGTACTGTCAGACTGAAAGGTCACTGTGTCACTGTTTGCCACACAGAATCTGAGGTTTTGGGAGGGTTCACTTAGTCTCCTGGTTATCCCTTCTAATCTGAACACCAGCTCAGTCTGTAAGGCAATTCTATCTTCCATTAGCTTAACTGCGAGGGTCCCTGCAGCTGAATCCTGAAAAGTCTCTCATTAGCGTCACAGCCACCACACTGGATTTAACCCAACTGCTTTTCTTGCCAATAAACGCACAGGACTTTAATGCACTTAACAGCATGCAAGTGTCAGAGGCTGTGTAATGTGGATTCTGTACCCTGTCGTGAGATGACATCACATTAAAAGCTCTGGAAGCACTAATGCAGAAGAGCCTGGATCTATACAGAAGTAGTTACATTGTGAACGTCTATACAGACGTAGTTACATTGTGAATGTCTATACAGAAGTAGTTACATTGTGAATGGGAAGGGGAGGGGAGTGGAGTGGAGTGGAGTGGAGTGGAGTGGAGGGGAGTGGAGTGGAGTGGAGTGGAGGGGAGGGGAGGGGTTGGGAGTGGAGGGAAGGGGAGAGGAGGGGAGGGGTTGGGAGTGGAGTGGAGTGGAGTGGAGTGGAGTGGAGGGGAGTGGAGTGGAGTGGAGTGGAGGGGAGGGGAGGGGTTGGGAGTGGAGTGGAGTGGAGTGGAGGGAAGGGGAGAGGAGGGGAGGGGTTGGGAGTGGAGTGGAGTGGAGTGGAGTGGAGGGGAGGGGAGTGGAGGAGAGGAGAGGGGAGGGGTTGGGAGTCTGTCTGTACTAGGAGCATTTCATTGACAGGGTAGTCTGTCTGTACTAGGAACATTTCATTCATACAATGGAATGATTTAAGGATTGCTATTGACCCATTATTGCTGCAGCTTCCACTACTGGAAATAACAAGGTCACTGTCAGGATACCGGAAGACACACATTTGCCCACAAGATAAAGAGATTTACCGTGGATCAGCCTGCTATAAATCTCAGCAGTGCACACCCTTGTATTTCATTTAAACCATT
The DNA here is from genome assembly GCF_902713425.1 of Acipenser ruthenus. Lineage (NCBI taxonomy): Eukaryota > Metazoa > Chordata > Actinopteri > Acipenseriformes > Acipenseridae > Acipenser > Acipenser ruthenus. The sequence continues at coordinate 103,778 of NC_081195.1, forward strand.
TAGTCATCACTTGACAATCACAGCACTGCTATTCCAGACTAAGAATTTTTATATTTGCTGTACACAGATGTTCTCCTGTGACATCACTATGAAACCCTGCTCTAAAGCAGCTCTACTGTGACATCACTATGAAACCCTGCTCTAAAGCAGCTCTCCTGTGACATCACTATGAAACCCTGCTCTAAAGCAGCTCTACTGTGACATCACTATGAAACCCTGCTCTAAAGCAGCTCTACTGTGACGTCACTATGAAACCCTGCTCTAAAGCAGCTCTCCTGTGACATCACTATGAAACCCTGCTCTAAAGCAGCTCTCCTGTGACATCACTATGAAACCCTGCTCTAAAGCAGCTCTACTGTGACATCACTATGAAACCCTGCTCTAAAGCAGCTCTCCTGTGACATCACTATGAAACCCTGCTCTAAAGCAGCTCTACTGTGACATCACTATGAAACCCTGCTCTAAAGCAGCTCTCCTGTGACATCACTATGAAACCCTGCTCTAAAGAAGCTCTACTGTGACATCACTATGAAACCCTGCTCTAAAGCAGCTCTCCTGTGACATCACTATGAAACCCTGCTCTAAAGCAGCTCTCCTGTGACATCACTGCTCTGAGAAAACAGAAAAGAAAGGAAACTTCAGCCAGCCAGGATAACGCGCTGCAGGATGCCACAAAAAAAAAATTAACAGCATACTTTTGTTTTCCTGTTTAGAATGACCATAGAAAATCCACAGAACTATCCAGGGTCTGCCGCCCGCAGAGGGGCTCATTCTAACCCTTCGTCAAGACCCAGACCTCCCCTCTCAATGATGCCTGTATTGAAACTGCGGAGCCACTGAGGCAGGAGCAGTCAAGGGCATGTGTCAGTGACAAGAGCTGGAATGGGACTTTTCATGAACACAGACACTGAAGGAAAGGTTATTCCCAGTGCTAATAGACAGCCGCTCATACAGAACAGGTTCCTGTGGCTTTCCTCATCAGCAGCAGGGCTGGAGGGAGTGTGTGAGCGCTGGAAGAGATTCTGCAGACCACTCTCATTAACCTTACTGGGAATGTATGCAAGATCAGCATCTCAACAAACTGGGACAGAACCACCCCAATACTGTTAAACTGGGGCATGATGTCAGCTTCAGTACCAGGACAGAACCACCCCAATACTGTTAAACTGGGGTGTGATGTCAGCTTCAGTACCAGGACAGAACCACCCCAATACTGTTAAACTGGGGCGTGATGTCAGCTTCAGTACCAGGACAGAACCACCCCAATACTGTTAAACTGGGGCGTGATGTCAGCTTCAGTACCAGGACAGAACCACCCCAATACTGTTAAACTGGGGCGTGATGTCAGCTTCAGTACCAGGACAGAACCACCCCAATACTGTTAAACTGGGGTGTGATGTCAGCTTCAGTACCAGGACAGAACCACCCCAATACTGTTAAACTGGGGTGTGATGTCAGCTTCAGTACCAGGACAAGGCTCCCAGCGGGTCAGCTCTGGCACTCCAGGGAAATCCCTGATGAGACGCTACAATCAGAGTAAAGCAAGACCGTGAATCTCATCAGGGTGTCTCCTGCACTGCACTGTATTAAATGAGGGCAACACAGAGCTAGACTCTGATTTACTCCTGTCACGATTTCAGACATTTTTGTACTTTCATTTCACTCATTTTTCACTTTATGAATTCTCTACCCTTCAACAAGTATCAGGACAGGTTTCCAAATAACTTTTAAATGGTACTGTAGACTGCACACAGGATACAATTACCACCCCCTGCACACAGGATACAATTACCATCCCCTGCACACAGGATACAATTACCATCCCCTGCACACAGGATACAATTACCACCCCCTGCACACAGGATACAATTACCATCCCCTGCACACAGGATACAATTACCATCCCCTGCACACAGGATACAATTACCACCCCCTGCACACAGGATACAATTACCATCCCCTGCACACAGGATACAATTACCCACCCTCCCAGACACTGCCCACTGCCAGTCACTGTGTATAACCACCCTCCCAGACACTGCCAGTCACTGTGTATAACCACCCTCCCAGACACTGCCCACTGCCAGTCACTGTGTATAACCACCCTCCCAGACACTGCCCACTGCCAGTCACTGTGTATAACCACCCTATCAGACACTGCCAGTCACTGTGTATATCCACCCTCCCAGACACTGCCAGTCACTGTGTATAACCACCCTCCCAGACACTGCCAGTCACTGTGTATAACCACCCTCCCAGACACTGCCAGTCACTGTGTATAACCACCCTCCCAGACACTGCCAGTCACTGTGTATAACCACCCTCCCAGACACTGCCAGTCACTGTGTATAACCACCCTCCCAGACACTGCCAGTCACTGTGTATAACCACCCTATCAGACACTGCCAGTCACTGTGTATAACCACCCTCCCAGACACTGCCAGTCACTGTGTATAACCACCCTCCCAGACACTGCCAGCCACTGTGTATAACCACCCTCCCAGACACTGCCAGTCACTGTGTATAACCACCCTCCCAGACACTGCCAGTCACTGTGTATAACCACCCTCCCAGACACTGCCAGTCACTGTGTATAACCACCCTCCCAGACACTGCCAGCCACTGTGTATAACCACCCTATCAGACACTGCCAGTCACTGTGTATATCCACCCTCCCAGACACTGCCAGTCACTGTGTATAACCACCCTCCCAGACACTGCCAGTCACTGTGTATAACCACCCTCCCAGACACTGCCAGTCACTGTGTATAACCACCATCCCAGACACTGCCAGTCACTGTGTATAACCACCATCCCAGACACTGCCAGTCACTGTGTATATCCACCCTCCCAGACACTGCCAGTCACTGTGTATAACCACCCTCCCAGACACTGCCAGTCACTGTGTATAACCACCCTCCCAGACACTGCCAGTCACTGTGTATAACCACCCTCCCAGACACTGCCAGCCACTGTGTATAACCACCCTCCCAGACACTGCCAGTCACTGTGTATAACCACCCTCCCAGACACTGCCAGTCACTGTGTATAACCACCCTCCCAGACACTGCCAGTCACTGTGTATAACCACCCTCCCAGACACTGCCAGTCACTGTGTATAACCACCCTATCAGACACTGCCAGTCACTGTGTATATCCACCCTCCCAGACACTGCCAGTCACTGTGTATAACCACCCTCCCAGACACTGCCAGTCACTGTGTATAACCACCCTCCCAGACACTGCCAGTCACTGTGTATAACCACCCTCCCAGACACTGCCAGTCACTGTGTATAACCACCCTCCCAGACACTGCCAGTCACTGTGTATAACCACCCTATCAGACACTGCCAGTCACTGTGTATATCCACCCTCCCAGACACTGCCAGTCACTGTGTATAACCACCCTGCCAGACACTGCCAGCCACTGTGTATAACCACCCTCCCAGACACTGCCAGTCACTGTGTATAACCACCCTCCCAGACACTGCCAGTCACTGTGTATAACCACCCTCCCAGACACTGCCAGTCACTGTGTATAACCACCCTCCCAGACACTGCCAGTCACTGTGTATAACCACCCTATCAGACACTGCCAGTCACTGTGTATATCCACCCTCCCAGACACTGCCAGTCACTGTGTATAACCACCCTCCCAGACACTGCCAGTCACTGTGTATAACCACCCTCCCAGACACTGCCAGTCACTGTGTATAACCACCATCCCAGACACTGCCAGTCACTGTGTATAACCACCATCCCAGACACTGCCAGTCACTGTGTATATCCACCCTCCCAGACACTGCCAGTCACTGTGTATAACCACCCTCCCAGACACTGCCAGTCACTGTGTATAACCACCCTCCCAGACACTGCCAGTCACTGTGTATAACCACCCTCCCAGACACTGCCAGTCACTGTGTATAACCACCCTCCCAGACACTGCCAGTCACTGTGTATAACCACCCTCCCAGACACTGCCAGTCACTGTGTATAACCACCCTATCAGACACTGCCAGTCACTGTGTATATCCACCCTCCCAGACACTGCCAGTCACTGTGTATAACCACCCTCCCAGACACTGCCAGTCACTGTGTATAACCACCCTCCCAGACACTGCCAGTCACTGTGTATAACCACCATCCCAGACACTGCCAGTCACTGTGTATAACCACCATCCCAGACACTGCCAGTCACTGTGTATAACCACCCTCCCAGACACTGCCAGCCACTGTGTATAACCACCATCCCAGACACTGTCAGTCACTGTGTATAACCACCCTCCCAGACACTGCCAGTCACTGTGTATAACCACCATCCCAGACACTGTCAGTCACTGTGTATAACCACCATCCCAGACACTGCCAGTCACTGTGTATAACCACCCTGCCACCCACTGCCAGTCACTATGTCATCGTTCTCACTAGCTTGGGTTTCTCAATGACATTCTTCCTCAGCACTTGTTAGTCTCTAGTTGTGGAGGCTGGGTTTACTAAACTTAGTATCATTTTACAGACGACATATCAAAGTTGTCTATGTTAGAAAAGTGGGCAAGCAGTGATAATCACAACAAAGGCTTGGCTGGGATTAGCGACGCACTCTTAACTGGGCTGAGACCAAATACAAGTAATTCCACTGAGCCCTCCCCAAACAAACACAAGCAAACACCCTGTGGCCATTACAGGAACTGGCCTGGGCTGGAAATGAAAACAAATCGGACTACAAAGTCACCTAGTCCTTTTATTTCCTTGTCAAAACAAAAGAAAAACACTTGGCTCCCATGCAGTGGATAAGCACATGATTTAGTCAGACACAGTGAAAGATAAATGAATAAAGAGATAAATGAATACAGAAATGAAACAGCTGTGCTAAACAGAGTCAACACTAATCAGAGTCAGTCTATTCCACCATTCAATGCACATTAAAAATGTTTCCCGATTTCCAAAGTTTAAGAGCCAACAGTTGCTTCAGTAATCAAAGCATTGCAAATCAAAGCGGGCTGGGCAGACCGCTTTGTTCACACTGCAGCCAAACTCTTCTACCCTGCCTGAAGCAAGAAGGAAAAACTACAAAGAAAAAGTGGCAGAAAAGAAAGCATGAAGAAACAAAACCAAGAGGGGATTTACCTTCCACTCCAATGGGTTCGAAAAGCCCGAACTGTTCCAGCACCTTAACAAAGAGCCCCAGGACCACCAGCACTGCGATCATCTCAAGCCCTTCCAGGTTCATGCTGGAGCGCTCTCCTCACACTGTATACCCACCGCACAAATCATCATCCAAACACCACAGAAACAATGGAACAGTGTGCCTTGACTCCCTGCTCACTGACCAGTCTCCCTCAGGACTGGAGCCCCAGACCAGGGAACAGACCCCCCCCAGTGCAGGTCTGCAGCACGCGGAGGCACAGCACAGTGCAGAGCACAGTGTGGAGAGGGTGAAGGGGTCCCCTGGTCCAGTGTGAGGTGAGCCTTCAGGACCCCTAACCCAGAGGAGCTGAAATAACCAAATGTCTGTTCAGCCTGCTCCTTCTTAGACTATGATTGTCAGCATGTGTGTGTGTGAGAGAGAGAGAGAGAAAGAGAGAGGGAGGGAGAGAGACAGAGAGAGGGAGAAAGAGACAGAGAGAGGGAGAGAAAGAGAGGGAGGGAGAGAGGGAGAGGGAGGGAGAGAGAGAGGGAGAGAGGGAGGGAGAGAGAGAGAGGGAGAGAGGGAGGGAGGGAGACAGAGAGAGGGAGGGAGAGAGTGAGAGAGAGGGAGAGAGGGAGAGGGAGGGAGAGAGAGGGAGAGAGGGAGGGAGAGAGACAGAGACAGAGAGAGAGGGAGGGAGAGGGAGAGAGGTATGCCCTCCCATTCCAATGACACTTGCTTCATTGATTTGCTTAATGCTGTTTCCTTGGTAACAGGCACTGGCTATTTAGTGATCTCTGATTCACGGACAGTGACAAGTTGTTACACTGCTGTTTATTTATTTTGAAATACCTGTTTTTCTTTTGTTTTCCTTGTACGAGACAAGCTGGGGCTGTTATTTGTTTTATTTGTAGGATTCAAGCAACAGTATATAATAGATTTTTCAGAAACGTAGAGCTATCACCCCTTTTAAAATCATACTAAAAGAAACACCTTCAGAACTCTTTTGAAAGTTTCATTTCATTCAGCTTAGTTTTTTATATGAATCTGATGTCCCTAACATCAACCTCATGCACATATAATCAGTATTAAATTCTTCTACCGATGTTGATGGCTCTCAGATGTGTAGCTAGCACTGAGTTCTCAGTATTGAATCTACTGGTCCTTACATCACCAGTACAATAATGTAAAGGGATTGTCTGGCTCCCAGATCCCTACCACAAAGTTTTTCTAAGCAGAAGAACACAAACCCAGTTGTGTGTTACTGCTTTCTTACTAAATTAGAATGAATGTTCTGACTCTCAGACAGATCTCCAGTGCTGAACCCTCTAAACTGATTAGATTGGCTTTTAGACCCCCAGTATATACCCGATTCTCTGTTGAGATGCAGGGCTACTCATAGTCTTCCTAGATGGCGGAGGTAATGCTTTCATTAGAAATATTTATAAAGTTGTGATGTTTATCACTGTTCAGTTTTCAATGGCACCTCCTTTCCATTGTGGGACTGAAGAATCTATACAGAAGCTTAGTACAGCTTCCTGTCACTGGTGTTGTGGGATTCCTAACTGGAGGGATATGTGATGGAACAGTGGTCCTCCCCTACCTTTAACACTGACACACACTCACCCACACGCACACACTCACACACACACGCACACACACACACACTGACACACACTCACACACACTGACACTGACACACACTCACACACACTGAGATTGACAGACACTCACATGCACACGCACACGCACATTGACACACACTGACACACTGACACACACAGACACACACACACACACACTGAAACACACACTCACACACACTGACACTGACACACACTCACTGACACTGACACACACTGGCACTGACACTGAGATTGACAGACACTCACATGCACACGCACACTGACACACACTGACACACTGACACACACAGACACACACACAGACACTGACACACACACAGACACTGACACACACACTGACATTGACACACACACACTGACACACATATATATGAATCCTTATTTTCAATAAAAAAATCTAAAGTAAACTAAAGGGTGTCCCATGAGGCATAGTTGTTCTATTGCTTATCTATTTCTTTCAGGTGGGATTTAACAGAGAATGTCATGATCGACATAATATGTATTATAGACTATTTATGATCCTTCAGCCAATCAGAGCTCACATTTCACCTGTTGTTTTTATCATGCTTTGTTCTCAATAGTGGTGCTGTTGATGTCATCTGAGCTTGCAAACCGACCTCCTACCGACCTCACGTTCCAGCCCTGGTCCCTTCACTCGGAGCATGCAAACCGACCTCACGTTCCAGCCCTGGTCCCTTCACTCGGAGCGTGCAAACCGACCTCACGTTCCAGCCCTGGTCCCTTCACTCGGAGCGTGCAAACCGACCTCACGTTCCAGCCCTGGTCCCTTCACTCGGAGCGTGCAAACCGACCTCACGTTCCAGCCCTGGTCCCTTCACTCAGAGCGTGCAAACCGACCTCACGTTCCAGCCCTGGTCCCTTCACTCGGAGCGTGCAAACCAACCTCACGTTCCAGCCCTGGTCCCTTCACTCGGAGCGTGCAAACCGACCTCACGTTCCAGCCCTGGTCCCTTCACTCAGAGCGTGCAAACCGACCTCACGTTCCAGCCCTGGTCCCTTCACTGCGACTCGTACCAATATTCTCTCACACACGTACGAAGAGCCCAGATGTTTGACAAAATGTTTAACAATTAAAAGGCATGCATTTTTAAAAGCTGGCAGTGTCACACAGCAATGCATCTCATCTGTGTCTCCTGAATACAAACTTGAAAAGGAGCACTAGTTGTAATGTCAGGGAATCCGTTTACCATCAACAGTCTGGAACAAGCGCTGACACTTTCACTGTGGCATTGAACGTTTAATAACATTTATTTTCTGTGCGTTAGACAAAGAATGAAAGCAGATACCAATACATAAAAGCTTTCCAAAATCAAGAAGTCATTTCAGTATTTTTGCACAAACTGTACTAAAAATATCATTATTATGTCACATAATATTTGATATAAACATAGTCTGGTACATTACTGTAGTTGAAAATTCAATTGGAAAAAACTATGGGCTTAAACAAATCAAAAGATCAAGTCTAAGATTCTTATCATTAGTTTTGTTTTCCGGTATTCTTTATTGAAGGATTTGTGAAACAGTTCTGGGTTTAGATGAAATTCTGTAAAGCACTGCTGTGTGCATGTGAGCCCCAGTGTATAACAGAATGGTGATCTCCTGTGACAGGCTCTCAAAGCCAATTGGAGGGCATGCCTATAGCATCCCATATTATTTACCTCCCTACATCTAAGCAACTGCAGAAAAGAAAAGATAAAAATACAATTACACCACTGGGCCTTTTGAAAACCCATTCCTCTGTAATTGTGAGTATTAACAACCCACAGAGCCCAGTGCTGTCTCCCCAGGAGAGCTGAAAACACTGAGAACAATACACTGAAATCCCAGCTTACCTGTGAGCTCAGCGATAGAAACGTCTGTTTAAATTACCTATATTGCAACACTCGCTGTGAGAGAACACTAGATACCCTTGGGCTCAAGGGCACTGCTGCCTCCCATCATATCACTGTGAGCAGCCTGCTACCCGCTGCACACAAATCAACGCTCTCTTAGACCTGCAGACTGACAACCCCACAGTGTCGGACAGCTGGGAACAGTGGTTTGAATTGGGAAGCGTTAAACCTGAGCCTTGTATTAAACCTGGGACTTTGCAGGCTACAGAACACTCACACTCCCCTCTGTCCCTGTGAAAGGCTCTGCTGTACACTATGCAAGCTACAGAACACTCACACTCCCCTCTGTCCCTGTGAAAGGCTCTGCTGTACACTATGCAGACTACAGAACACTCACACTCCCCTCTGTCCCTGTGAAAGGCTCTGCTGTACACTATGCAGGCTACAGAACACTCACACTCCCCTCTGTCCCTGTGAAAGGCTCTGCTGTACACTATGCAGGCTACAGAACACTCACTCCCCTCTGTCCCTGTGAAAGGCTCTGCTGTACACTATGCAGGCTACAGAACACTCACACTCCCCTCTGTCCCTGTGAAAGGCTCTGCTGTACACTATGCAGGCTACAGAACACTCACACTCCCCTCTGTCCCTGTGAAAGGCTCTGCTGTACACTATGCAGACTACAGAACACTCACACTCCCCTCTGTCCCTGTGAAAGGCTCTGCTGTACACTATGCAGGCTACAGAACACTCACACTCCCCTCTGTCCCTGTGAAAGGCTCTGCTGTACACTATGCAGACTACAGAACACTCACACTCCCCTCTGTCCCTGTGAAAGGCTCTGCTGTACACTATGCAGACTACAGAACACTCACACTCCCCTCTGTCCCTGTGAAAGGCTCTGCTGTACACTATGCAGGCTACAGAACACTCACACTCCCCTCTGTCCCTGTGAAAGGCTCTGCTGTACACTATGCAGGCTACAGAACACTCACACTCCCCTCTGTCCCTGTGAAAGGCTTCCTGATTGCTTTATGGAACACTGCAGTGCTTAGAAAGCACTTAGCCAAGAGTTATGGGAGTCCTGCTGTACAAACAATGGCAGCTCTAAAATCCTCATTTACTCCCTCATTCCCTCTGTCCCCGCAGCCCAGGACCTGACAAAGGAGGAGGGGGCAGCACATCACCAAGAGAAGGGAGTCTATTAGGGAGCCTGTCAGCTGGCCCAGATATGTTTTAATTGGGCCATCACGGGTGTAAACTACGTTTGATGTTGACACAGTGATAAGAGAAGCACTGTCTGGAAATAAAAGCTCTCTGATGATGAGAATGGAGTGCTCAGCAGGGTATCCAGTGGCTCAGATAGTAAAGTGAGTTTTAATGTGGTTGATTGGCCTGTGCATTCCCATGGGTTCAGGGTCAGGGTCAGGGTCAGGGTCAAGGTTATTGTGGTTGATTGGCCTGTTCATTCCCGTATGATCAGGGTCAGGGTTATTGTGGTTGATTGGCCTGTGCATTCCCGTGGGGTCAGGGTCAGGGTTATTGTGGTTGATTGGCCTGTGCATTCCCATGGGTTCAGGGAGGACATATCGACAGAGGAGAGCCTCAAGCCTTCTATAAATCATTAAACGAACTTCTCTACAGAACCGACTCTCTGACTTTTCTTCAGCCTGGCAAACTGTGGCTAATGTGAACAAATTGTTTCCAAATTGCAAACACAAACACTGATCAGTAATCAATGCAGGCCTTTAAACTGCCATCTGGAAAGACTTGTTTCTCAGCCACTGAACCAAGTCGTGCTTCCCAGCAAACTGCTGTCCTGTAAGCACTCTAGATCAGACACAAAGCCAGGGACCCAGAACAGACTGCTGTTCTGTAGCGCTCTAGATCAGACACAAAGCAAGGGACAGACTGCTGTTCTGTAGCGCTCTAGATCAGACACAAAGCCAGGGACCCAGAACAGACTGCTGTTCTGTAGCACTCTAGATCAGACACAAAGCCAGGGACAGACTGCTGTTCTGTAGCGCTCTAGATCAGAGACAAAGCCAGGGACCCAGAACAGACTGCTGTTCTGTAGCACTCTAGATCAGACACAAAGCCAGGGACAGACTGCTGTTCTGTAGCACTCTAGATCAGACACAAAGCCAGGGACAGACTGCTGTTCTGTAGCGCTCTAGATCAGACACAAAGCCAGGGACAGACTGCTGTTCTGTAGCGCTCTAGATCAGACACAAAGCCAGGGGCTGAACCAAAATTAAGATTACTGAATTTACAAATCCACCTGGAAAGATACCCTGACATTCATCAGTGATTACCTAAGTTGAAGGTGAAAATCTACAGCAAAGTCTGAATTTTCCAGCATGGCTCAATGTGTGTGTGCTTTCCCTTGTGCATCGCAGACAGGCTCAGTGTGCTCGAGGGTATTGGCATTGTATTTTGCTCAAAGAAGACAGATGTTCCACAATGGCTTACCTTGACAAGTAATATGTGCAATCAATCAATCAGTCAGCCAGCCAGGTAATCAATAATTAAACAGGCCTTGTGGTGCAAGCAGGAAAGGCAAAGCGAAGCTTCACTCCGCTCTGCCAGCATGCAGCCTGGGGGGGTTGATGATGGAAAATGAAACAACGCCTCCTTTGTTATTTTTATCTCATTTCTTAAGGTACATTTTTCACTTAATCCCAGCTGTCACACCGACAAATTGTCCCCCAGACACAACCTCTGGTGTGTCCTCCTCATCCTCCTCCCCACACAAACACAGCTCCTCCGTGATTCAGAACTGGCAGCAATAACTGTTGGACAATTACATATCCAGTGGTGCTGCCAGGACACGCTTGAGCTCTGTACAATTCACTGTGCTTGCACTGATTTTTCTTAATTGCATCTTCAATACGATTAATAAATGGCCTCTCCACATGAGCGTGTAAAGACTGGAGTTTAACCAGCAGCCAGCATGTTAAAAAGGGCATGAGACATGATATATTAAATTTGGGGGCCGTCTACCTTCACATTAAACACTGTATCACAATAAAGTGTCTGTTAACAGGGGTACAAGGCAAAGCAATACCGACCATATTAATGAACATAACAATAATTTCACATTTAAATAATAAAAAAATGGTTTTACATGTCATTGCACTATGTCAACACAGACCAAAAGAACTGTATACATATCGAATGTATTTGAAAACTTCCTCAGTTACTTTACCACCATCAGTCGCAAGCAGCAATGCCAAGGACTGTTGCCAAGGTCTTGCTTTCAGTTCATTAATAATACATCTCACTGCAGTAAAAAGAGGAGATCGTCAACAGCACTGGAAGTGAGGGGTTACAAAAAGCAGACATGAGTATTCTTGGCATTGTGGCTCCAACTCAAAGAAACTAAAAAACAAAAACAAACAGAAGTCTCTTTCAGGCTTGGCTTGTGTAAATCTGTCTGTGCTAGACAATGAAAGGTAGTTTTTGTTTTATTTTGGGCTGTAAACACAAAGACGCATAGTTAAAGACTTAAAGATGAATTCCCTGCCCAGCACTGTAGGCTTCATCTTTACCACAATCTCTATGGTGCTGCTACCAGCTGGCTTCCACAGTCAGCTCTGCACAGCCCTGGATAGTGAGTGTGAGAGGGCAGGGTGGTCAGGCTGCAGGAACCCCAGCTCCTGGATAGCGAGTGTGAGAGGGCAGGGCGGTCAGGCTGCAGGAACCCCAGCTCCTGGATAGTGAGTGTGAGAGGGCAGGGCAGTCAGGCTGCAGGAACCCCAGCTCCTGGATAGCGAGTGTGAGTGGGCAGGGTGGTAAGGCTGCAGGAACCCCAGCTCCTGGATAGCGAGTGTGAGAGGGCAGGGTGGTAAGGCTGCAGGAACCCCAGCTCCTGGATAGCGAGTGTGAGAGGGCAGGGTGGTAAGGCTGCAGGAACCCCAGCTCCTGGATAGCGAGTGTGAGAGGGCAGGGCGGTCAGGCTGCAGGAACGCCAGCTCCTTCAAACCAATCTGATCTGAGGATTCAGGTACATTCAGGCTCCTTCTCAATGCATTGTCCTCTAAGACAAAGTGAAATCCCTCCAGTAGCTCTGAAAATGATCAACTTCAAGGATGTCTGGGATCTGAAAGACCCAGGCATACCTCCCCATGTGCATGTTTGTGTAAAGTGAATGGAAGTTATGTTTGAGGTTGTAGGAATATTGCTAGTTATATTTCATTGTAATATTTCATTCAGAAGGTGAATCTAAACTCCATTCACTTGTACTGCCACCCTGCCTTCCAGCAATATTGGGACATTGGTTTCCAGCATTGTTTGAGAATGGTGTAGGCTACATTGTGTCCCTTTTCTTCACTCCTCCCTGCTCCTCTGATGTAACCCCTGGGGCTCACAGCTCCCTTGTATTTACATGGCTATGTAATGCTGCACTCCAGTGTACTCCCTTCAGCAGATTGTGGCTCAAGGACTCGGCACAGCGGAGAACTCCAGGATTGTGGCTCAAGGACTCGGCACCGTGGAGAGTTCCAGAATTGTGGCTCAAGGACTCGGCACTACGGAGAGTTCCAGGATTGTGGTTCAAGGACTTGGCACCACGGAGAGTTCCAGGATTGTGGCTCAAGGACTCAACACTACAGAGAGTTCCAGGATTGTGGCTCAAGGACTCGGCACCGCGGAGAGTTCCGGGATCGTGGCTCAAGGACTCGGCACCGCGGAGAGTTCCGGGATCGTGGCTCAAGGACTCGGCACCGCGGAGAGTTCCGGGATCGTGGCTCAAGGACTCGGCACCGCGGAGAGTTCCGGGATCGTGGCTCAAGGACTCGGCACCGCGGAGAGTTCCAGGTCACACTGATTAAACACATCACTCTCCGGGAGGAGGGGAATGAAAATGGAATTATGATGGCTAATTGTGTGGAAGCTGCTGTCTCAGTGATTGGGGGGGTGGGCCCTTTATTATCAAGTCTCCATCAGCTCCACTCCCCTCTCATTATGTGCCCTGACAGCTCCTTTCAACAGCAACTCCAAGGGCATAACTCTCCCCTCCAAAAACCCTGCCAGCTTTCACAGCAGCAGACAGGACTATAAGACTCACCCGTCTGACTGCTGATTACCTCTGATCTGTGTGTGTGTGTGTGTGTGTGTGTGCGCGTGCGTGTGTAGGTTCTTACAGGACTATAAGACTCACCTGTCTGACTCCTGATTACCTCTGATCTGTGTGTGTGTGTGTGTGCGCGTGCGTGTGTAGGTTCTTACAGGACTATAAGACTCACCTGTCTGACTGCTGATTACCTCTGATCTGTTTTCTTTTTTTTGGGGGGGGGGGGCTCTTCTTAAGGGACAGAACTAATTCATAATAATTGAACAAATGGTTAGAACTAAGGGATTGGGAGGCAGCGTTGCTCAGTGGTTAGAGCAGAGAGCTGGAGTGTCTTATATACTCTACTAAATAAATCTTTAGTTATACACAAATCCATTATGGGGTGTTGTTCGCAAAAACTTTTTTTTTTTTTAAAGTTTTGGCTAATATGATGGTGCTGTTAGATAATTAGCCAAACATGTTGTCTCCTTGACTAAACTAGCGAACTCTCACAACTTTTAAAACAATACCCTTGAGGCTGACCGAGCACCCACGATGGCTGGAAAGACATTTCACTATTAAGCTGATTAAGCTGTCAATTTGTAAGCTGCTCTGCTCTGTCATTTGAATTCCTCAACACATATTAATAATCTGCCCACTCAATATGATTGCAGTTTGAAACACAGCTCTTGTTTGTCTCCTTCTCTGACACTGTGAAGTTTGGCTGCATCCTCCACATTCTAATCTGAGTTCCCGGTTTTGAAGTCTGTGTTCAAACAAGCCTGGGGGTACAGGAGGTGGTGTGTCTAGCTGTCAGACCAAAGACTAAAAGAGGCAGAGGAAGAGTTTGTGTTTGCAAAGCAGCTCACTTGCTCGACCCGCTGCACACAAAGACTCATTCCCACAGTTTCAGCACAGCAAGAAGAAGGCTGAAAATTACAACCCTAAACACTGCCGAAGAAATCAGCCTGAACCTGAATGACAAATATACTTTCATAAGACTTTACTGTATTCTACATCAGGCAGCCCCCTAGTGGGCAAACACTGCACAACCTGTGCAAATTCATTTAATGTAGAACAAGATGATTCAGCTGAACAGTGCGATGAAGAAACACACATAGCAGGTGAGGAGACAACCCTGCGAGGTAGAGAATCTCAAGATTCCTAACCCCAACCCCTAACCCCTAATCCCAACCCCTAACCCCTAACCCCAATGGGTCTCTGAAGCACAGATATACCACAGAATGTACCACAGCACTGCAGTGGACAGCAAGACTGGATACTGGGATACAGCAAGTAAATGTACAACAGAATGATGATTCCTACCTCCCTCCCTCCCTCCCTCCCTCCCTACCAATCTCCCTACCTCCCTCCCTACCACCTACCACCTACCTACCAACCTCCCTACCTACCTCCCTACTTACCTACCTCCCTCCCCACCTCCGACCCTCCCTCCCCCACCTACATACCTCCCTACCTCCATCCCTACCACCTACCTACCAACCTCCCTCCCTCCTTACCTAGCTCCCTCCCTACCTACCTACCTCCCTAACAACCTCCCTCCCTCCCTACCTACCAACCTCCCTCCCCACCTACCAACCAACCTCCCTACCTACCTCCCTACTTGCCTACCTCCCTCCCTCCCCCCACCTCCCTACTTACCTACCTCCCTCCCCACCTACCTACCTACCTACCAACCTCCTTCCCTACTTACCTACCTCCCTCCCTATCTACCTACCAACCTCCCTCCTTACCTACCTCCCTCCCTACCTCCCTCCCTACTTACCTCCCTACCTACCTACCTCCCTCCCTATCTACCTCCCTCCCTACCTACCACCTACCTACCTCCCTCCCTACCTCCCTCCCTACTTACCTCCCTCCCTACCTACCACCTACCTCCCTCCCTCCCTACCTACCACCTACCTACCTCCCTCCCTACCTACCACCTACCTACCTCCCTCCCTACCTATCACCTACCTACCTCCCTCCCTACCTACCACCTACCTACCTCCCTCCCTACCTACCACCTACCTACCTCCCTCCCTACCTACCACCTACCTCCCTCCCTCCCTACCTACCACCTACCTCCCTCCCTCCCTACAGTGCAAGACCATTTCACAACCCTTACATTTGTTATCTTTTTGTTTTTAACTGTGCCTGCAAAACACTGCCACCTACAGGGAACACTAACTATCAACTCAGAGTAAAACACTGAATTCAAAAGGCATAGAAAACAACTTTGTACAGAGTAAGAGATATTGGGGGGCTGTGTTTGGTGATTAGCTCTACTTCTATCTGTACAGAGTAAGAGATATTGGGGGGCTGTGTTTGGTGATTAGCTCTACTTCTATCTGTACAGAGTAAGAGATATTGGGGGGCTGTGTTTGGTGATTAGCTCTATTTCTATCTGTACAGAGTAAGAGATATTGGGGGCTGTGTTTGGTGATTAGCTCTATTTCTATCTGTACAGAGTAAGAGATATTGGGGGGCTGTGTTTGGTGATTAGCTCTATTTCTATCTGTACAGAGTAAGAGATATTGGGGGGCTGTGTTTGGTGATTAGCTCTATTTCTATCTGTACAGAGTAAGAGATATTGGGGGGCTGTGTTTGGTGATTAGCTCTATTTCTATCTGTACAGAGTAAGAGATATTGGGGGGCTGTGTTTGGTGATTAGCTCTATTTCTATCTGTACAGAGTAAGAGATATTGGGGGGCTGTGTTTGGTGATTAGCTTTATTTCTATCTGTACAGAGTAAGAGATATTGGGGGGCTGTGTTTGGTGATTAGCTTTATTTCTATCTGTACAGAGTAAGAGATATTGGGGGCTGTGTTTGGTGATTAGCTCTACTTCTATCTGTACAGAGTAAGAGATATTGGGGGGCTGTGTTTGGTGATTAGCTCTATTTCTATCTGTACAGAGTAAGAGATATTGGGGGGCTGTGTTTGGTGATTAGCTCTATTTCTATCTGTACAGAGTAAGAGATATTGGGGGGCTGTGTTTGGTGATTAGCTTTATTTCTATCTGTACAGAGTAAGAGATATTGGGGGCTGTGTTTGGTGATTAGCTCTATTTCTATCTGTACAGAGTAAGAGATATTGGGGGGCTGTGTTTGGTGATTAGCTCTATTTCTATCTGTACAGAGTAAGAGATATTGGGGGGCTGTGTTTGGTGATTAGCTCTATTTCTATCTGTACAGAGTAAGAGATATTGGGGGCTGTGTTTGGTGATTAGCTCTATTTCTATCTGTACAGAGTAAGAGATATTGGGGGGCTGTGTTTGGTGATTAGCTCTATTTCTATCTGTACAGAGTAAGAGATATTGGGGGGCTGTGTTTGGTGATTAGTTCTATTTCTATCTGTACAGAGTAAGAGATATTGGGGGCTGTGTTTGGTGATTAGCTCTACTTCTATCTGTATAGAGTAAGAGATATTGGGAGCTCTGTTTGGTGATTAGCTCTATTTCTATCTGTACAGAGTAAGAGATATTGGGGGCTGTGTTTGGTGATTAGCTCTACTTCTATCTGTACAGAGTAAGAGATATTGGGGGCTGTGTTTGGTGATTAGCTCTATTTCTATCTGTACAGAGTAAGAGATATTGGGGGGCTGTGTTTGGTGATTAGCTCTACTTCTATCTGTACAGAGTAAGAGATATTGGGGGCTGTGTTTGGTGATTAGCTCTACTTCTATCTTTGCTTTGCTATTCTGGCAGGTAGCAAGGGCTGAATTCAACTAACATGCAGTTGAGAAAAGCATTTCATTCAAGCATTATGCAGAGAGCATATGGAGAAAATCTTATTTTGATTGTTAAGACATCCCTGATTAGGCATAAAAATAATATTTAAAAAAAAAAACTACACAAGAATTATTGCATTAAGAATTTCTGTTTTCCTTTTCCGGCTCACAGTTCATTGAATTTGGTCCCCAAAAGATCAATAAACATATTGAATCGACAGCCTCTGGCACAATGAACTTGTTCAATTAACAGACTGCGATACAAAGTTCTATTCCAATTGGATGTATAAATGTTACCCTTCGATGTAAATCTGGACATCAACATGCCGTCTGTGTTCTCTATCTTGTGCTTACAATCTGGTCCTTTAAAATACCACAGGACATGTTTATCAAGGAGCACAGAGCACTAGAATTCAGAGCTGCTGACCAACTGTAGACTAGGAACATTTACATTGACACACAGTGTCTCGGGTTCCTACACTCTAACTGGACTATATTAACACAGTCATTACATATACTGGATAGCTGAGTATTCACATGCAGCATGCCTAATCCTACAATGAAAATGTTGGCAGTTTCTAGTGCTTTTTGTAATTGCACTGCATTTACACATGTGGTTGTGTATTCACAAAGTAACAGCAGTGAAGTTTAAGAGCATTTACTCTGTAGAGATCCTCACGTTGGAGTCCAGACCCCTTGGTTCACTGCAAGGGCAAGAGTGGAACTATGGCTGCCAATATCTTCAATGATCATTGATAAAAACAGACCTGCCCATCACCTACCTGATCTTCCAAGAACTACCCTGGTACACCTGGTGGAAATCCAGTAGGAGACTGGGACCAGTACCATGATAATGAGTGAGTACAACGCTTCCTCATCTTCAAACTGTGTCCCGGGCATCCCACACACTGAAGATACAGGTAAACTACAGTGTGCTACACCTTGAAATCATCAGCATCTCACACACTGAAGATACAGGTAAACCTGTCTTTGAAAAACTCTTTCCTCACTCAACTCCAACCCATCCATACCTCCGGCATACACAAAAGATTTATAACTTATTAATCGGTGCATTGCTTTTATGGTTACAAGTTATATTTGTTGAGGGTTGAATAATGGATAAGGGGTTGATTATGAAAAAGTTTCCTGGCAGATTGCCCCTCGGAGTCTGAATTGAATTCGGAATGCCTTTGTGGTCTTTTCAAAAGAATAAAACACAAAAAACAAGGGATCCCTGAGTTATGGATGCAATCAAAATACAGCAAGGGAATAACAAATAACCTGTTATTTCTGTTCTGTGTCACTTTTCAATGAAACTTCAGGAACAGAGGGACATTTCCTGAACACACCACTGTGGAAACAAGAGTGCCCGAAGCTTACAGGCACAGTATCAGCATTGCTGTGTACCAACGATCAGCCACAATCGCATTCACATGTAGCTCGTGAACCCATCCTGCTCATTGGAGCGCACTACCATTGGCTTTCCAAGCCCTAGATAAAAAGAACAAGGCAGCATAACTTCCAGTTCTACATTATTCATGGCGCTGTCTTTCGAAGTTGTAAAAGTAGGCCTACTCATCCTCTGGTACAGCGAGGGCTTTTCAGAGTCAAGGTCACAGCTCAGGAAACAGAGAGCTGACACACCTGACAGCATAGCTAATCATACAGAATCACAAGGCTGCGCATTGAGAGAGAGAGAGCAAGAGAGAGAGAGAGAGAGAGAGAGAGAGAGAGAGAGAGAGAGAGAGAGAGAGAGGAGACCTCCAGCAGCCATGTGCACAAACTAGAGCACAGTAGGGCATGAGCCTCAGAGAGTCTTCTTTAATGAATTCCTCCTTTACCAAAGCAGAAAGCACTGGTTAACTTTATCAAAGCACAAACGCACTGGTTAACTTTATCAAAGCAGTGAAGCATTAACTTGTTCCATTTGACAGAGCAGGAGACAATGCCATGGCAATGCAGTATCAGTACAGAACTGTGTTTAATCACAATTGCAGTAATTGGATATAGGTTTCTGACAATGAATGCACCTCTCATTACAGTTCTAACAGAAGCTGTGTTTTTTTTTTTTTTTTTTACTTTAGTAATCGCCAATTATTTTATTATTTTCTCCCAATTTGGCATATCTAATTATTTTTAGGCTCAGCTCACCGCTACCACCCCCACGCTGACTCGGGAGCGGCGAAGACGAACACATGCTGTCCTCTGAAACGTGTGCCGTCAGCCAACCACTTCTTTACACACTGCAAACTCACTGTGCAGCCGCCTCAGAGCTACAGCGTCGGAGGACAACGCAGCTCTGGGCAGCTTACAGGCAAGCCCGCAGGTGCTCGGCCAGACCACAGGGGTCGCTGGTGCGCGGTGAGCCGACCTAAGCCCTCCTCCACCCCCAGGCAGCACTCGGCCAATTGTGCGCCGCCCCATGGGATGTCCCGTCTACGGTCGGCAATAGAATAGCCTGGACTCGAACCAGCGACCGCCAGGCTATAGGGCACATCCTGCACTCCACTCGGAGTGCCTTTACCAGATGTGCCACTCTGGAGCCCCCTGTGTTTTTATTTTATGCTGGAGAAAAACTAGTGGCCAATGTTTTAATGTCATGAACAATTTACGACAACAAGTGCAGACTCGGAGCCCAGTGTGCCTATTTCATTGATTCCTAGGGGTCACCTGACTGCAGGCATTCTAAATAACCCTTCAAGTGCTGGCAAGACCCGATTCCTACCCTCAAACTCACACACATTCACCACAGGCAGTCTGTTTCATAACGATTCCTACCCTCAAACTCACACACATTCACCACAGGCAGTCTGCTTTCATAACGATTCCTACCCTCAAACTCACACACATTCACCACAGGCAGTCTGCTTTCATAACGATTCCTACCCTCAAACTCACACACATTCACCACAGGCAGTCTGCTTTCATAACGATTCCTACCCTCAAACTCACACACATTCACCACAGGCAGTCTGCTTTCATAACGATTCCTACCCTCAAACTCACACACATTCACCACAGGCAGTCTGCTTTCATAACGATTCCTACCCTCAAACTCACACACATTCACCACAGGCAGTCTGCTTTCATAACGATTCCTACCCTCAAACTCACACACATTCACCACAGGCAGTCTGCTTTCATAACGATTCCTACCCTCAAACTCACACACATTCACCACAGGCAGTCTGCTTTCATAACGATTCCTACCCTCAAACTCACACACATTCACCACAGGCAGTCTGCTTTCATAACGATTCCTACCCTCAAACTCACACACATTCACCACAGGCAGTCTGCTTTCATAACGATTCCTACCCTCAAACTCACACACATTCACCACAGGCAGTCTGCTTTCATAACGATTCCTACCCTCAAACTCACACACATTCACCACAGGCAGTCTGCTTTCATAACGATTCCTACCCTCAAACTCACACACATTCACCACAGGCAGTCTGCTTTCATAACGATTCCTACCCTCAAACTCACACACATTCACCACAGGCAGTCTGCTTTCATAACGATTCCTACCCTCAAACTCACACACATTCACCACAGGCAGTCTGCTTTCATAACGATTCCTACCCTCAAACTCACACACATTCACCACAGGCAGTCTGCTTTCATAACGATTCCTACCCTCAAACTCACACACATTCACCACAGGCAGTCTGCTTTCATAACGATTCCTACCCTCAAACTCACACACATTCACCACAGGCAGTCTGCTTTCATAACGATTCCTACCCTCAAACTCACACACATTCACCACAGGCAGTCTGCTTTCATAACGATTCCTACCCTCAAACTCACACACATTCACCACAGGCAGTCTGCTTTCATAACGATTCCTACCCTCAAACTCACACACATTCACCACAGACAGTCTGCTTTCATAACGATTCCTACCCTCAAACTCACACACATTCACCACAGGCAGTCTGCTTTCATAACGATTCCTACCCTCAAACTCACACACATTCACCACAGGCAGTCTGCTTTCATAACGATTCCTACCCTCAAACTCACACACATTCACCACAGGCAGTCTGCTTTCATAACGATTCCTACCCTCAAACTCACACACATTCACCACAGGCAGTCTGCTTTCATAATGATTCCTACCCTCAAACTCACACACATTCACCACAGGCAGTCTGCTTTCATAACGATTCCTACCCTCAAACTCACACACATTCACCACAGGCAGTCTGCTTTCATAACGATTCCTACCCTCAAACTCACACACATTCACCACAGGCAGTCTGTTTCATAACGATTCCTACCCTCAAACTCACACACATTCACCACAGGCAGTCTGCTTTCATAACGATTCCTACCCTCAAACTCACACACATTCACCACAGGCAGTCTGCTTTCATAATGATTCCTACCCTCAAACTCACACACATTCACCACAGGCAGTCTGCTTTCATAACGATTCCTACCCTCAAACTCACACACATTCACCACAGGCAGTCTGTTTCATAACGATTCCTACCCTCAAACTCACACACATTCACCACAGGCAGTCTGCTTTCATAACGATTCCTACCCTCAAACTCACACACATTCACCACAGGCAGTCTGCTTTCATAACGATTCCTACCCTCAAACTCACACACATTCACCACAGGCAGTCTGCTTTCATAACGATTCCTACCCTCAAACTCACACACATTCACCACAGGCAGTCTGCTTTCATAACGATTCCTACCCTCAAACTCACACACATTCACCACAGGCAGTCTGCTTTCATAACGATTCCTACCCTCAAACTCACACACATTCACCACAGGCAGTCTGCTTTCATAACGATTCCTACCCTCAAACTCACACACATTCACCACAGGCAGTCTGCTTTCATAACGATTCCTACCCTCAAACTCACACACATTCACCACAGGCAGTCTGCTTTCATAACGATTCCTACCCTCAAACTCACACACATTCACCACAGGCAGTCTGCTTTCATAACGATTCCTACCCTCAAACTCACACACATTCACCACAGGCAGTCTGCTTTCATAACGATTCCTACCCTCAAACTCACACACATTCACCACAGGCAGTCTGCTTTCATAAGCCTGTGAGTACACATGGGGTGACAATGGTATGGTATTGGAAGTCATTTGTACATTTTCCATTCGCAAATATATAAAAATAGGGTTTTGAAACAATAAACTCAATGAAAAAAAATCAGCTGTTCGTATAGATCTCTCTCATGAAACATTCGTAGTATGGGTATGATTCATTAAATATTCACAACTATCACTTGCTTCAACCACCAAGCATCGCATATTGCAGTGGTTTCCAACCTGGGGTCCGCAAAGCCATCACAGGGGGTCCGCGGGAAAGCACAATAATGATAACCACTTCATGCAGGGAACTCACCAATTTCACAGTGCAAATAAGTGAGGCATGACACAGGCCAGGTTTTTGGGATGGAACCGCATAACAGTCTCGCGTTTTGATTGGTCCATGTCTGTCACATGAATATGTCGTCACACGAGTGGAAAAGCTTGCAGACATTTTTAACATTGTGATCAGAGAGAGAGTGATCTGCTTTTCACAACCTTACCATTAAAATATAATGTGGTATTACGCTGTACTGATATAACAAACTATGGGTAATTACTTTATATGAATTATCATGTTATGCACGAATGTAAGAATTGGCTTTCTGTGGTGGTGTACTTTTTTCTTTCAAGTAGCATATATCTATAATCGTTTTTGCGATATATTTTAATATAAAATGTATACTCTATTGCAGTTTTGTTAGAGGATACATTAGTTTATCTCTAATGTAATCACAGTTTTACATATAGACTGCCCCTGTTTTCATTTACGTCGCAAATTCTGGGCTGCTTTGCTTTTCAGATAATGTCCCAAATTATGGGCCGCTTTGGTTTTTAGATAACGTCCCAAAATCTGGGCCGATTTGGTTTTTAGATAACGTCCCAAAATCTGGGCCAATTTGGTTTGCAGATAACGTCCCAAATTCTGGGCCGCCTTGGTTTTTAGATAGCGTCCCAAATTCTGGGCCGCTTTGCATTTTCGAATTCAGCTCAGTTTTGGGGACTCAGCTGACAGCCGAGTTTACCATAAACTGGATCGTGAATTCATTGAGAGTAACCCATAGTACATGAATCAAAGTTAATGTATTTTTTACACTCCCCAGAAATCTTTTTTTTTTTTTTTTATGAAAAAACAGAAATAAAATGTAAATGTTAAAAAAACGTATTTCTTACTACATGAAGAAACTACATTGCACTGAAATAGATACGTGAAAATTAATTAAAGCAGTCGTTTTCCTTTATTAAAGACTAATAGTGAAAATAAATGATTGCAGTAATTTTTGAAGTAATTTTTCTTTTACCCTACCCTTCCCAGTCTTTTCCCCGCCCCTCTTTTGCGCAAAACCTGCACTCAAATTCCCCTCCGCACACGTGTACCACCACCACAGCAAAATATATTTTCGGGTATTCAGCACCATTCATGTCTATGCTAGTGTTAAAAAACACATTTTCAGTCATTTCTCTCGAACCAGAGCACCTATAACCACCGTTCGAAGGGTTCTATAACAGCATGAATGTAATATGCTCAGTTTCGTAGCAATTATTTGCAGAAAATATTTTCAGGGCGTTCAGGGTGTTCAGCCTCATTCATGTCTATAGCAGGGTTGAAAAACATATTTCAGTCATATCTCTCGAACCCGAGCACGTAGAACCACCATTCAAAGTGATATAGACTCAGGGGAGCACCCCAAACCACCCGGTGTGGTGGTTCACCCAAAAACTCATGTCATGACGAAAAAATTCACTTTTCCAAGCCGTCCTGGCATCTGAACCATGAAAATGGTGACTCCTTGTGTGGGGCCCCATGGGGCCCCGTCACAAAAAAAAAATCAAGTTCCTAACCCCCACAGAACCCGAGATACGCCCTGTCAAAAATGTCCAAAAACTACCCTTTTCGGGGTCATATCTCCATGACCCTGGGGCCTAGAAACCGGGTTGAACTTCCTAGGGTCATGTCTGGGGGCCCTCTTTCACAGGGAGCCACCCTTTTTCAAATGCTACATTTTCAACAAATTTACACATTTTCAGCATGATGGAATGTCAAGGTTGCATTTCCAATAACTTTTGAGCTCCACGTTGGCAAAAAAAGTCTAAACTGGTGTCCTTTCTAGCTGAGGACACGTCGCTTGGAGGGATCGACAGGGGCCCCGAGGTGGACCTCCGTACCGATTTTCAAGTCTCGGGGACCCCCGGAACCCGAGATATAGCACCCTGAAAAATGTCTATGGGAAATCCCATTATAAAACCCCTTTGGGGCAACGCCCACCACCTGGCGGTGGGGTGGCGTATGAACCTGTGGCCGATGTCTTTCTTTAGCTAAGACTCTTGTGCACACAAAGAGTGCCCTTCTGAGTTCGTTGGCCCAGGGGTCGTGGAGAAACGGGTACGATAAGAGACCACCCCCTTCCCTATGGCAAATCCCATTATAAAAACACCATCGAGGTAAGGCTCGGCCAATGGCGGTCGTGGGTCGTACGAACTCGAAGGAACTAATTTTCTTTAGCTAAGACTGTTGTGCATCTAAAGAGAGTACTAGCGAGTTTGTTGGGCCAGGATTTGTGGACTCATGGGGTACGACAGGAGGAAAAACCTCCCCCCCCCCCCCGACCGCGATTTCCTATAGCAAAATACATACAAAAAATGTCCATTATATATAAGACCTGAAGTGTGCACATTTTGTAGTGTATTTATGCAACAGAAGCACCAATTTAAGTCCATTCCAAGTGTTTTGTGATCACAGTATCAGCTTGAGTGTATCGGAGCATAGTTTTGCACCAAAACCGAGCAGAGGCAAAAAAAAGCACTATATACCCTATTCTTTAAAATTTCACTTTGCAGTGCAAATTTGAGGAACGCAACCACTTAGCAACTTGCAAATTGGTACTGCAGTTTAAAGGCCTGTAGTGTCAGACTGGTAGTCCCTAACTGATTCAAGTGTTTTTGGAATGATTCCTGCAAAGACTGATTCATAAGAAAAAACAGAGATTGACAAACAGCATTTTTCTTTATATGCAGAAACGGGCAACTACAAGAGGATGTCAAACAAGCTGTGAATGTCCTAGAAGGCTACAGAGAACCTCTGGGTATGAATCCAGATGCTCGCAGTACCTGTTCTTCGATGTCCGAAACCACTGTATCGCTGTATAACTGTATAACCTATAAATATCACTTTTATTGTGTATTTGAGGAACACACCAATTACAAACTTCAATTGAATTGCTGTGCTATCAGAATATCAGTGTATAACTTTGCTGGGTATTGCAGTGTATGCTGGGTATCAAAAGGCCTTCACTTTCACAAAAGGCTGTCAATTTAAAAAAGGCCATCAAAGTTACAAAAAAATAGGTGTGCTCCTAACCCAATACTTGTCTTTTTAATTCTGTGAATCCAAATACTTGTTGTTAAAAGTTTTAAGAATTAAGCCTACTGTTTGTTGTTCTGTCCTAAACCAGCAGTTTGTCACCCAAATTTATTAAATAAACGGGGGGGGGGGGGGGGGTCCATCAGATTATTCTCCATTTTATTGTAACTGAGGTACCGTTCAGTTGAGCGAAAATTGTAAAGGGGTACTCGAGCTGAAACCTCCAGATAGAAGGGGTACAGTTTCAAAAAAGGTTGAAAACCCCTGACCTACAGTATAAACTATCAGGAATAGATAAGGGAAATGTTGACTAATACAATACAATAGGATTTATTTGAAGTTGTTGAAGGGCACTGGTCTCTTAAACCCCGAAGTTCTGATAAACCCCTACGCCTCACTATATATTGATGGACATTACATAAGCAAATGAGATTACCTTTTTTTTTTTTTTTTTTTTTGCTATACCATGTTCCTAAATGTTTTCTGGGGAGAGTAAAAATACATGATTCATGTACTAAGGGTAACTCTTAAATGAATTAATGGTCCAGTTTATGGTAAACTGTGACTTAGAAACTGGGCTGTCAGCTGAGCAGAATATCTCAAAAACTGGCCTGAATTCGAAAATGCAGAATTCAGGACGTCGTTATCTAAAAACCAGAGCAGCCCAGAAATTGGGATGTTATCTAAAAACCAAAGCGTCTATATGTAAAACTGTGATTACATTAGAGATAAACTAATGTATCCTCTAACAAAACTGCAATAGAGTATACATTTTATATTAAAATATATCGCAAAAACGATTATAGATATATGCTACTTGAAAGAAAAAGGTACACCACCACAGAAAGCCAATTCTTACATTCATGCATAACATGATAATTTATATAAAGTAATTACACATAGTTTGTTATATCAGTACAGCGTAATACCACATTATATTTTAATGGTAAGGTTGTGGAAAGCAGATCTCTCTCTCTCTCTCTCTCTCTCTCTCTCTCTCATCACAATGTTAAAAATGCCTGCAAGCTTTTCCACTCGTGTGACGACATATTCATCTGACAGACATGGACCAATCAAAACGCGAGACTGTTATGCGGTTCCATCCCAAAAACCTGGCCTGTGTCATGCCTCAAATAAATATATGCACAATGTATATCTTCCACATATATGGTTACATTGGATTTTTTTTTTTGCAAGTATACGTCGCCGGCGAGTTGCAGCTGCGACGTGATTGACGCCACACGCTTCCAATTTGTCGAATGTAGAACAGAAGTGATAAAATGAAGCAGGTATCAGTGAAATAATGAAACATTGCAACAGAAACAAGGTCAGCGCAAAATGCAGAAGCACAGCGATACGTACATAGATTTGTCATTTACTTTGACTCAATATTAATAAATTCTCGCACATTTACCTACTCACTCAATATACAGTATTCTGTTTGGGGATAATGCGTACAAGTGGTATAATTTTAACTTATGACCCAATGTCATATTAGTAAGTTTTTTTTTTTTTTTTTTAAGCATTGCTTCAGTTTTGTACAGGGACGTGCGGGGCGTTGGATACTGTACACTCAGCTGCAGTTTTGCGTGCTATTTAATTTTTGCTGGTTAAATTACACAAAAACAATATGCGAAGCAAAACATGACGCATCTTATTTATACGGTACCACGCTGCATTTACGAGTGTATTAACAAGCATTTCATTTGTTGCAGATACCTTCAGCACAGGTTGGTGTGACCTCCTTACTTGAATAACACAAGTTTGATTTCAATATCCTATGATTAGTACTCTAGAAAAAGCCTTCAGCAGTCAGCACGGACTCTTTAAGGGGCTATGCTGCGCTGCCCTTCGCCGTGGGTGAAGCGCTTGGTTTTCTTTGGTTGAAATTAAGGATGTGCAGGCAGGCTATTGATAGCTAGCTAACCAACCCGTTGTGTTTGTTGCATTTTTAAAAAATCCATTGTTGTGTCCATCGTTTCGATTTTGTGTTACTTTTTTTAAGTGTTTCTTTTCGTCTGATTGTACTTTGTAAACTGTTAATAGATACACACACGTCCTTGCTTCACGTTCTGGGAACACGTGCATACCGAGTATGAGTCGGTGATGGCAGAATGTGTAAATGCTGTACATTGGTAATCAGAAATCAATATTTTGGAGATCGTTATTGGGGGGGTCAGATTCTGGAGTGCATTATCCCTTTGTTTATTACGTGAATCACAGTTCCATATAACTTCGTGTCCCTATAGTAACGTATGGTGTAACAGTAGCATGTAGGGGGGTCCGCACACCCAAAAAGGTTGGGAACCCCTGAGGAATTGAGCACATAGAGAAATGTAACTAGCGTGTCTGTAAAATGAAAACATTAGACATGCTTAACAGACTGCTGTTTAAGTATAACAGAAGGGCACGATTCATTTAAAAAGAAGGCTTGAACAGAGGGAGAAATGGAGCAACAATTATTGAAAGTATTTCTGGAAAGGTATTCAATGCAACAGCTCCCTGGTTAAATACAGACTTACAGTCCCCCTGTTGGCCAGTCAGGGGTAGTACACCGACTGCAGGGGTAAATCAGCCCTGAAGGCATGTTTGCCTGTTCATATACTGGGCCGTTATTAGAACAGCAATTTCTTTTTCAAAATCTGAAAGCCACTGTTTAAAAACACTGCACGGTGTCAAGTGGCTGAGATCTGATGTAACCGCCTTCGCATTTGAATTCTTAGCCGTGCCTGAGGTATGATTTTTTAAAACAGGTGAAGTTGTTTTTTGAAAACGGCAGGGTGAAGTTACCAAGCCACTGTATTATAGTATTATTATTATTTATTTCTTAGCAGACGCCCTTTTCCAGTGCTACTTACAATTCTTACAAGATATCACATTATGATTTTTTTTACATACAATTACCCATTTATACAGTTGGGTTTTTACTGGAGCAATCTAGGTAAAGTACCTTGCTCAAGGGCACAGCAGCAGTGTCCCCCTCCTGGGATTGAACCCACAACCGTCCGGTCAAGAGTCCAGAGCCTTAACCACTACTCTACACTGCTGCCCTTGTCTTTCTTTTCATGAGGAGAGGGGGCAGAATGAAACTAGCACAGACCGGGGGTACCTGCTCTCAGTGCAGTTGCATTCATCACAGGACTCGCATGCTACAGCCTTCACAATCCTAAGTATCTTCTCTGAGGGTATGTTTTTTTTTTCTTTTCAGTTTTTGAAATGCTGAAAGGGTGCTCTTGTGGATTAGTACCTCTGAATACATGTTATTATTAAACTAGAAAATACAGACCTGATCCAGACCACATAACTGGCTCTGTGAAAGCTGTGTCGAGTGTACAGTCTGTCAGCTGCATCATCGTCTTCCAGGAAAGCCAGGTGCGTGACAAACTCATCCACAATTCAATAGAAGGTTGGAAACTAATTGTGGGGATATTCTCATTTCTAATCTCCAACACCTAGTTCATTACAGAGTCTCTATGATGTACTGTACATTCAAGCAAAGCAGCCTTGAGATCGATAATATTTTGAAATCAAGCGCATAAATCCTGCAGGGAAGGTTGCTGAGAATGGCTCTGGTTTAATACATTCTGATGGATTCAGTGCTGCAGTTTGAAAGGCAGCAATGTGTTCTCTGAGCGCAGACAGGCTCACCTGTGCCTCACAGACTCGCTCACAGAGAGGAGAGGGGTGTAGGTGCTCTCACTCCCCCTAGTGTCCAAGCGCAGACAGGCTCAACTGTGCCTCACAGACTCGCTCACAGAGAGGAGAGGGGTGTAGGTGCTCTCACTCCCCCTAGTGTCCAAGCGCAGACAGGCTCAACTGTGCCTCACAGACTCGCTCACAGAGAGGAGAGGGGTGTAGGTGCTCTCACTCCCCCTAGTGTCCAAGCGCAGACAGGCTCAACTGTGCCTCACAGACTCGCTCACAGAGAGGAGAGGGGTGTAGGTGCTCTCACTCCCCCTAGTGTCCAAGCGCAGACAGGCTCAACTGTGCCTCACAGACTCGCTCACAGAGAGGAGTGTAGGATTAGCTCTTATTTCCCCAAGCGAGCTCCGTTGCAAGCAGGGCTGCTGCTTCACAATTACATTCACTCACTTCCATCACAACACCTTGCATTCCCAGCAGTGTCTGCAGCGGTGCAATGCGATTCCTCTTGAGATCCTGTAGCTAGAGAAAGAGAAAGGCATGCTAGCAGTGATTGGGAGTACAGTGCAACGCATGGAGAGAGCCAGTGAGAAGTGGACTTTATAGACCACACTGATACATCTGAGACAAGCGAACAGCTTCTGCATACAGTTGTCTTTCACTAGTTGGGAATTCAATTCTCTGCTGCTCTGGGATGCTCTGCACCTTATATTTCGTTTCTCTCATGTCGAGGAAGACTATGGCAGTTTGCTTCTGGTAATAAGGTCGCTACAATGCTGCTGAACGTCTAGTTTTTACCATGAAGATATTTGTCGGTTTTCAGGTTCCTGAAAGCTTCATCACATATGAGACAGCATTACAGGACAGAGTGACAATACATTGGAAAAGGTGTTACAGCAGAGAGCCTCAAAGTGCAGGTGCTGTGGAGGTCTGCACTGTCAAAGCAGACTGCCTCACAGCAGGAGATGAGTGGGTAGCAGCAGTGTGAACGCAAGTGTGCCCTCATTCAAAGTGTTGCTGGGCTGCAGTCTGTGAAGTTCACTGGCAGTCCTTGAAGGTCAGTGTGTCCCCATTTTCAATTGGTGTCAGGGCTGGATGGCTAATGTGAGGAGACAGACTCAGGTCCATAGGAAGGAGAGAGAGCTGAGTGGGGACACCAGCAGCCCTCACTCCCCTCTGGATTTCACAAGCACGACCCAAGCAGCTCAAACCTAAAGGTCAGATCAGTCCTGCTTTTTCTAGTTTTTAAATAAATGATGTCAAGGAGCAAAGGGGCACAGAGTGGTCTGAGAGGTGCTAAAGTGGAAGAGAAGTAGATTTGATGTTGCACCAATGAACTAAGAGCTGGGTTTAACCTGGGGTCTCAGACACGTGCTGCTATATATATATATATATATATATATATATATATATATATATATATATATATATATATATAGCAGCACAGCAGGGAGGGGGTTAATATCCTCCCTGCCTAAAAATATGTGTTAATTGTTTTTGATAATTGATTTAATGGTTAATTATCCCCTGCACCTGGCTGGCGTTAAGAACATAAGAACATAAGAAAGTTTACAAACGAGAGGAGGCCATTCAGCCCATCTTGCTTGTTTGGTTGTTAGTAGCTGATTGATCCAAGAATCTCATCAAGCAGCTTCTTGAAGGATCCCAGGGTGTCGGCTTCAACAACATTACTGGGGAGTTGGTTCCAGACTCTCACAATTCAATGTGTAAAAAAGTGCCTCCTATTTTCTGTTCTGAATGCCCCTTTATCTAATCTCCATTTGTGACCCTTGGTCAAAAACGTCCCCTGGGTCGACATTGTCTATACCTATACCATTGTAAATTAGAGCCAGATGCAGGGTATTTAAAGAGAGCAGTCATGCTCCTCAAGGCTGCCGCTGTGTGAAGAGCCTGACTGGTGCTGTGTAAAGCCTTTTTGTTTTCATCTTTATCTTTCATCTTTGTCCAGGTGTTTATATTGTTCTGTTTATTTTTCATTAAAAGTGCGTGAAAGTGCTAAACCTCCAGTTTTGTGTCGGATCTCAATCGTTTTAAAGGGGCAAACGAACGGCCGTGTTACAATCTTTATATAAAAGCCTGTATTACACTTTGCGATGCATTTCCCATCCTTCATTATGTTTACATGCATGACAATCTGTTAAAATTCCTCACGATTAATTCAGCACGCCTGAGAAACCCTGTTAGAATGTGGATCAGAATCACATGACGCATCCATTTCTGCTAATCCCAGCTACCACTAGTACTTAAACGAGACAGGGCAACAGTTCTTACTGTGCATCCCAGAGCCTCTATTGGCACAATAGCGTATTCATGTGCTTTAGCTCCTAATTTCAATGCCTGTCCTGCAACTGTTCCTACTCATGTCTATACTAGAATAAATCTATATAACTACAGTGCAGTATGTACTGTAACACACTGTATACATTTGGCAATGTGTGTTGCTTGATACAGCATTACATATTTGTCACTAATGCATGACAGTTATAATCTCTTCATAACCTGTACCACCTCCTTTAAGAGGATGTGTGCATTGGATTGCCTGTAAATATTGTCAATGCTTTTCTATGAATACAGATGGCCAGTTCATCATTCTGGTAATCTTGACATTCAGAGTGTGTCTCTAGCCATCAGTGCTGTGTTTGTTCAGAGACACACACAAGGAGGCAGAGGGATCTGTGTGGCGTTCTGCAGACACAGCAGGACAAGCTCTGGAATTGCACCCTGAGCTGCACTAGATCAAGGAAAGCACAGTGGAAATGGGATGCATTCATAACCAGCTCTTAGTGAAGACCTGCCTGCACTCAGGGAGTAGCTCCAGCATGGCATTAGTATCCTAATAGTGGCTTTAAAGAAACACAAAATAAGAAATCAATCAAAAACTGAGATAAACTTCTGTGTCGACACAATATTCTATTACTGATATCACTTTCCATCAACACTACAAACATACGTGTGCGAGTGTGTGTGTTGAGAATGGAAATCCATGAGAGATGAGATTTCAGGAATGTGATACAGGGAGTGCTACAGAAGGTCTAGACATAAATACAATAACGCATTGCAATACGGCTCTGGTAAAACTCAGTTTGACGTCCCTGTGGCCATTCAAGCAGGCGAGTAGAAAACATTCCTATTCCATGTAGTCGTCTACTGTTTCATACATGCTAACTTTCGGAGAGTTATATATTGTTAGCTACTGAACACCTGACTTGGGAGGTTGTGCGTTTATGAACGAGTGTTACGCTTCTCTTTCTCCGCCACAGTGAAAAGAAATAATACAAATAATACAAAATACAAAAGCTTGTTTTTCAAAACTTCAGAGAAAAAAACCCTATGTGAATGCAGGCACCCGTACTTTATTAGTGGTTTGTTTTCAAATCCTATTTTTAGTGTTGCAAATTTAGAAGTGGGTCAAAAACAGTTGTCATCCTGGAGACAGACAGCACAGAGAAAAAGAATATGAAGAATATTTCTAGTTCATAGTTACTGGGCAAAAATCTCCCCAAGGACCTGCTGCTGTACGACTGTCACAGAGGAAAAACGAACCTTAATTACCCATGAGCCTCGGGGGGAACGAGCCTGCATGCTAAAAAGGGCTACCTTGTATAAATGTATCATCTTATCACCGTTCAGCAGGAGGACTGGATCTGTAAACAACATCCCAGCGAGTCAAACGAAAATGAGAAGCGTTGTCTGTGCTTTTGGAGCCTGTCAGAAAACACTTTCATTTCTGACAGCAGGACGCCTCTCGGGAGAGGAAGGTAGAGATTTTCACATCCCGACCAAACGATTAATCAAAGCTTCAAGAGACTGTCATGAAGCGAGGGGCTGCCATCCGCATCCCCTCCCTCCCTCCCACATGGACCAGGCCCCCCACAGGCAGACACTAATAGGCAGTTATTTCTGGAGGATGTGAAGGCGTGAATCCGCATGATGGATGGCGCTTTCATTTTTCACATTCATCTGGAGGGGAGCTGACCGAACGACACACTTCAATTCAGAACGCTGCGAGTAACTCGTGATGTCATCATGCAAAGAGCCGCCTCAACTGGCTCAAGCCCACAAACCCTAACCCTCTCCAACCCCAACCCCAACCCCAACCCCAACCCCCACCCCCACCCCCATACCCCACCCGCCACCCCCATACCTCACCCCCCATCCGGGCCAGCAATCAGTTTGTCATGTTTCTGTTGCCCGGGGCTCACCCGTGTTGCTCCAGCAGCCTTGCGTTTAACAGCACTGATGAATGTTTAGAAGTCACAATGGGAATGCTCGTTTCCCCGCTGCTTGCTTAGCTAGAGGAAGCACCTCCTCGTTTATCCACATTGGATTTCTGCCAGCGGGGCCACTGGGATAAGGGGACATGGGTTTGAATCTCCCCTGGTGAGCCTCATTCCCTTTGGGACCTGGTTTCATTCCAGTCCATATAGAACTCTGCAGAATTGACAACATGTCCCAACCGTCTTATTAATCACTGGGACACTGTCCCCCTCGCCCTGACCCCACCCCCCCTCTGCACAGGACACTGGCAGACAACAACACAGCCCTGCAATCAGCAGTAGAACGGAGATGCAAATTAAGAAAGAGCATGTCGAAATCTCTTCACATTCATCTGCAGCTGTGCTGCTAAAAAAAAAACCCTGTGCAATTATTACTTTCTCAGTCTCACCCAGAAATGTCACGGATCTTACAGTTCTAATGATGCTACCGGTGTGGTAAGTGATTCACTTGAAAAGTGTGGCTCAGAACAATATTTCACAAGTTCTGACTCACTTGTCATAATGAAGATTCATTGTGGAGCTCTGCTGCACACTACAGTTCTCTCACACAAATACTCTCTCACACACACACACACACACGCACGCACACACACACAAAAACACATCATATTCCTTCCCACTTAGCGAAATCTGCAATATATTTAAAAAGTTGTAATGTTCAGCCATTGGATAATATTAGGGTCACACCACATTCCAGTCCCACAGCTCTAACCACAGGGTCACACCACCTCCCAGTCCCACAGCTCTAACCACAGGGTCACACCACTTCCCAGTCCCACAGCTCTAACCACAGGGTCACACCACCTCCCAGTCCCACAGCTCTAACCACAGGGTCACACCACCTCCCAGTCCCACAGCTCTAACCACAGGGTCACACCACCTCCCAGTCCCACAG
Organism: Acipenser ruthenus; assembly: GCF_902713425.1. Classification (NCBI taxonomy): domain Eukaryota; kingdom Metazoa; phylum Chordata; class Actinopteri; order Acipenseriformes; family Acipenseridae; genus Acipenser; species Acipenser ruthenus. The sequence continues at coordinate 138,466 of NC_081195.1, forward strand.
CTCTAACCACAGGGTCACACCACCTCCCAGTCCCACAGCTCTAACCACAGGATCATACCACCTCCCAGTCCCACAGGGTCACACCACCTCCCAGTCCCACAGGGTCACACCACCTCCCAGTCCCACAGCTCTAACCACAGGATCACACCACCTCCCAGTCCCACAGCTCTAACCACAGGATCACACCACCACCCAGTCCCACAGGATCACACCACCTCCCAGTCCCACAGCTCTAACCACAGGATCACACCACCTCCCAGTCCCACAGGATCACACCACCTCCCAGGCCCACAGCTCTAACCACAGGATCACACCACCTCCCAGTCCCACAGCTCTAACCACAGGGTCACACCACCTCCCAGTCCCACAGCTCTAACCACAGGATCACACCACCACCCAGTCCCACAGGGTCACACCACCTCCCAGGCCCACAGCTCTAACCACAGGATCACACCACCTCCCAGTCCCACAGCTCTAACCACAGGATCACACCACCTCCTAGTCCCACAGGATCACACCACCACCCAGTCCCACAGGGTCACACCACATCCCAGTCCCACAGCTCTAACCACAGGATCACACCACCTCCCAGTCCTACAGGGTCACACCACCTCCCAGTCCCACAGCTCTAACCACAGGATCACACCACCTCCCAGTCCCACAGCTCTAACCACAGGATCACACCACCTCCCAGTCCCATAGGATCACACCACCTCCCAGTCCCACAGCTCTAACCACAGGATCACACCACCTCCCAGTCCCACAGGGTCACACCACCTCCCAGGCCCACAGCTCTAACCACAGGATCACACCACCTCCCAGTCCCACAGGATCACACCACCTCCCAGTCCCACAGCTCTAACCACAGGATCACACCACCTCCCAGTCCCACAGCTCTAACCACAGGATCACACCACCTCCCAGTCCCACAGCTCTAACCACAGGGCTGCTGACAGTAAGTATCAGTTCTGCTTACTGTTCAGAATATATAGAGTACTTTCATGTCTGCACAAACCAATCCTCAGCCTTTCCATAAAAACAACAGCTCTTAACTCATGTCATTTCTTACAAAAACAAACAAACAAACAAACAAGGAATGTTTTGCAAGACTGTACCTCTTCAAGCGAAGCAGCTGCTTATTAACAAAAGAGATCCTTGTGCAGCAAAGCGCTATACATCCTGTGGGCTATACATCCTGTGCGCTATACATCCTGTGCGCTATACATCCTGTGCGCTATACATCCTGTGTGCTATACATCCTGTGGGCTAACATCCTGTGCGCTATACATCCTGTGCGCTATACATCCTGTGCGCTATACATCCTGTGCGCTAACATCCTGTGCGCTATACATCCTGTGGGCTAACATCCTGTGCGCTATACATCCTGTGCGCTATACATCCTGTGCGCTATACATCCTGTGCGCTATACATCCTGTGCGCTATACATCCTGTGGGCTAACATCCTGTGCGCTATACATCCTGTGCGCTATACATCCTGTGCGCTATACATACAACCTGTGCGCTATACATCCTATGGGCTAACATCCTGTGCGCTATACATCCTGTGCGCTATACATCCTGTGGGCTAACATCCTGTGCACTATACATCCTCTGCGCTATACATCCTGTGCGCTAACATCCTTTCAAATGCAAATCAAGTGTCAAATAGAAGCAGCCCTGACATCAGCAGTGACCTCATTTTATTTTTCTATTGCCCCCAGAAATCAAAATCTCATAAAACTGCATGAGAGATTGCTGCTGGGTCCCAGGAAACCAAGAAGAAAGAGTATTCTTTTCTACCATGCCCCGGTATGCAGGAAAACAGGACAGTCCCAAATGTCCAGCTATGGCTGGTGATCCCATCCCCCCCAAGTCAATCTGATCTTTACTTTCTCTTTGGGATTATCAAGCATTCAATGGGAAAGCTGCGCCAGGTTTCAATGCAACCCATTCACCTCAGGGTTCCTATTAAAAAAATACTCCACCACATCAAATATGGATAAGGACCCAAAACCCGCCCCCCTCCGATCATACTTCAGGAACCTTGCAAAGAATATCAGAGAACATTCTCCATGTCAATACATCACCCGAGGCAGGGCTTTGTGCCTCCAGTCTATGTTTAATTGGTATCATTAAAATGAACACATTTTTTATATAGCATTTGTAATGAAGTCATTAAGGACGAGACTAACCTGGACTGCCAAGGCCCCCCAACACCCCCAGGACAGGAACCCTGAACCACGGTGACTCATACAAAGACAATAGTACCACATTACTGAGATTAGCTTCATAGTCCCGTTCCTGACCCATTAGTTACAGAAACAGCTGTGACAATCCCTAAAGTGACTGCTTAGTCACTAAAACTGTGTCGTTTGGAGGTCTCTGTGTCTTTCCTGTGGCTGGTGAACCTATTCAGGAAAACTGTCCCTAAAGCAATAATACTCAATACATAACCATGTTTAGCATTGTGCTCGTCAATAAACTCCGCAGTGCACAGCATGAATTGTCCCCTCAAAGACACACATGCTGGGATTCTGAGAAGAAGATCCTCCCATTGAACCCAGTGCTGCTACAGACAGCAATAAAAACCCATTGAACCCAGTGCTGCTACATACAGCAATAAAAACCCATTGAACCCAGTGCTGCTACATACAGCAATAAAAACCCATTGAACCCAGTGCTGCTACATACAGCAATAAAAACCCATTGAACCCAGTGCTGCTACACACAGCAATAAAAACCCATTGAACCCAGTGCTTCTACATACAGCAATAACAAAACCCATCCAGACTAACATTCCCAATTCTAACCATTAGACGGGTCCTGAAATAAAGTCCTGGCTTGTTTGTCTTTGAATGTTTTCCTATCGCTCTGCAGCATCCAAGGTCTTCACTTGTGGAGTGAAACAAATAAAGACACTCACAAGCAAACAAAAAATCCCCCCTCCCCAGTTAGACGTGCTGTTCATTTAAAAGAGAGCCACTATGATATTATCAAAGCACATTACTCACGGCACAGAGCCACCAAATTACAACTACATTCAAACACTGATTAAAGAATTTAAAAGAGGAGGAAAGCACACAGATTCTTCCTACCTTGAGAAAGTGTTCCTGTGACAAACCGGTAAAAGTACCGTGCCACTTGGAGCAGCTGTCTCCGGCACCTTCGTCTGCAGCGACTCATCCTGCAGGCTGTGATAACAGACCTCCGTCCACCTCCCTGGCACAAATACAACTGCCTCCTGTCAGCTCAGAGTCCTCCTGTAGATTATAGCAGGGTGCTGCTGCACTACAGAGTCAGAGTCCTCCTGTAGATTATAGCAGGGTGCTGCTGCGCTACAGAGTCAGAGTCCTCCTGTAGATTATAGCAGGGTGCTGCGCTACAGAGTCAGAGTCATCCTGTAGATTATAGCAGGGTGCTGCTGCGCTACAGTCAGAGTCCTCCTGTAGATTATAGCAGGGTGCTGCACTACAGAGTCAGAGTCCTCCTGTAGATTATAGCAGGGTGCTGCTGCACTACAGAGTCAGAGTCCTCCTGTAGATTATAGCAGGGTGCTGCACTACAGAGTCAGAGTCCTCCTGTAGATTATAGCAGGGTGCTGCACTACAGAGTCAGAGTCCTCCTGTAGATTATAGCAGGGTGCTGCTGCACTACAGAGTCAGTGTCCTCCTGTAGATTATAGCAGGGTGCTGCACTACAGAGTCAGAGTCCTCCTGTAGATTATAGCAGGGTGCTGCTGCGCTACAGAGTCAGAGTCCTCCTGTAGATTATAGCAGGGTGCTGCTGCACTACAGAGTCAGAGTCCTCCTGTAGATTATAGCAGGGTGCTGCTGCACTACAGAGTCAGAGTCCTCCTGTAGATTATAGCAGGGTGCTGCGCTACAGAGTCAGTATCCTCCTGTAGATTATAGCAGGGTGCTGCTGCGCTACAGAGTCAGAGTCCTCCTGTAGATTATAGCAGGGTGCTGCTGCGCTACAGAGTCAGTGTCCTCCTGTAGATTTTAGCAGGGTGCTGCACTACAGAGTCAGAGTCCTCCTGTAGATTATAGCAGGGTGCTGCACTACAGAGTCAGAGTCCTCCTGTAGATTATAGCAGGGTGCTGCTGCGCTACAGAGTCAGAGTCCTCCTGTAGATTATAGCAGGGTGCTGCTGCACTACAGAGTCAGAGTCCTCCTGTAGATTATAGCAGGGTGCTGCACTACAGAGTCAGAGTCCTCCTGTAGATTATAGCAGGGTGCTGCACTAGAGTCAGAGTCCTCCTGTAGATTATAGCAGGGTGCTGCTGCACTACAGAGTCAGTGTCCTCCTGTAGATTATAGCAGGGTGCTGCTGCACTACAGAGTCAGAGTCCTCCTGTAGATTATAGCAGGGTGCTGCTGCACTACAGAGTCAGAGTCCTCCTGTAGATTATAGCAGGGTGCTGCACTACAGAGTCAGAGTCCTCCTGTAGATTATAGCAGGGTGCTGCACTAGAGTCAGTGTCCTCCTGTAGATTATAGCAGGGTGCTGCTGCACTACAGAGTCAGAGTCCTCCTGTAGATTATAGCAGGGTGCTGCTGCGCTACAGAGTCAGAGTCCTCCTGTAGATTATAGCAGGGTGCTGCTGCACTACAGAGTCAGAGTCCTCCTGTAGATTATAGCAGGGTGCTGCTGCGCTACAGAGTCAGAGTCCTCCTGTAGATTATAGCAGGGTGCTGCACTACAGAGTCAGAGTCCTCCTGTAGATTATAGCAGGGTGCTGCTGCGCTACAGAGTCAGAGTCCTCCTGTAGATTATAGCAGGGTGCTGCTGCACTACAGGGTCAGTGTCCTCCTGTAGATTATAGCAGGGTACTGCTGTGCTACAGAGTCAGAGTCCTCCTGTAGATTATAGCAGGGTGCTGCTGCGCTACAGAGTCAGAGTCCTCCTGTAGATTATAGCAGGGTGCTGCTGCACTACAGAGTCAGTGTCCTCCTGTAGATTATAGCAGGGTGCTGCTGCGCTACAGAGTCAGAGTCCTCCTGTAGATTATAGCAGGGTGCTGCACTACAGAGTCAGAGTCCTCCTGTAGATTATAGCAGGGTGCTGCGCTACAGAGTCAGAGTCCTCCTGTAGATTATAGCAGGGTGCTGCTGCGCTACAGAGTCAGTGTCCTCCTGTAGATTATAGCAGGGTGCTGCACTACAGAGTCAGAGTCCTCCTGTAGATTATAGCAGGGTGCTGCGCTACAGAGTCAGAGTCCTCCTGTAGATTATAGCAGGGTGCTGCTGCACTACAGAGTCAGAGTCCTCCTGTAGATTATAGCAGGGTGCTGCTGCGCTAGAGTCAGAGTCCTCCTGTAGATTATAGCAGGGTGCTGCACTACAGAGTCAGAGTCCTCCTGTAGATTATAGCAGGGTGCTGCACTACAGAGTCAGTGTCCTCCTGTAGATTATAGCAGGGTGCTGCTGCACTACAGAGTCAGAGTCCTCCTGTAGATTATAGCAGGGTGCTGCTGCACTACAGAGTCAGAGTCCTCCTGTAGATTATAGCAGGGTGCTGCACTACAGAGTCAGAGTCCTCCTGTAGATTATAGCAGGGTGCTGCACTACAGAGTCAGAGTCCTCCTGTAGATTATAGCAGGGTGCTGCTGCACTACAGAGTCAGAGTCCTCCTGTAGATTATAGCAGGGTGCTGCACTACAGAGTCAGAGTCCTCCTGTAGATTATAGCAGGGTGCTGCACTACAGAGTCAGAGTCCTCCTGTAGATTATAGCAGGGTGCTGCTGCACTACAGAGTCAGTGTCCTCCTGTAGATTATAGCAGGGTGCTGCTGCGCTACAGAGTCAGAGTCCTCCTGTAGAATATAGCAGGGTGCTGCACTACAGAGTCAGAGTCCTCCTGTAGATTATAGCAGGGTGCTGCTGCACTACAGAGTCAGAGTCAGAGTCCTCCTGTAGATTATAGCAGGGTGCTGCTGCGCTACAGAGTCAGAGTCCTCCTGTAGATTATAGCAGGGTGCTGCTGCGCTACAGAGTCAGAGTCCTCCTGTAGATTATAGCAGGGTGCTGCTGCACTACAGAGTCAGTGTCCTCCTGTAGATTATAGCAGGGTGCTGCTGCGCTACAGAGTCAGAGTCCTCCTGTAGATTATAGCAGGGTGCTGCTGCACTACAGAGTCAGAGTCCTCCTGTAGATTATAGCAGGGTGCTGCGCTACAGAGTCAGTATCCTCCTGTAGATTATAGCAGGGTGCTGCGCTACAGAGTCAGTGTCCTCCTGTAGATTATAGCAGGGTGCTGCACTACAGAGTCAGAGTCCTCCTGTAGATTATAGCAGGGTGCTGCTGCACTACAGAGTCAGTGTCCTCCTGTAGATTATAGCAGGGTGCTGCGCTACAGAGTCAGTGTCCTCCTGTAGATTATAGCAGGGTGCTGCACTACAGAGTCAGAGTCCTCCTGTAGATTATAGCAGGGTGCTGCTGCACTACAGAGTCAGTGTCCTCCTGTAGATTATAGCAGGGTGCTGCACTACAGAGTCAGTGTCCTCCTGTAGATTATAGCAGGGTGCTGCGCTACAGAGTCAGAGTCCTCCTGTAGATTATAGCAGGGTGCTGCTGCACTACAGAGTCAGAGTCCTCCTGTAGATTATAGCAGGGTGCTGCTGCACTACAGAGTCAGTGTCCTCCTGTAGATTATAGCAGGGTGCTGCACTACAGAGTCAGAGTCCTCCTGTAGATTATAGCAGGGTGCTGCTGCGCTACAGAGTCAGTGTCCTCCTGTAGATTATAGCAGGGTGCTGCTGCACTACAGAGTCAGTGTCCTCCTGTAGATTATTACTGCATCTCTTTTCTTCAGTCACCAGCGAGGAGAGGGGAGAGTTAAAGCTACCTTCAAATGACAGAATCTGAAGGTTAAACGAAACAGACATGCAGTAGAACTCCTATTTGTTGGGGAGAGGGCAATCCCCTGAAGACAAGTGAAGTAATGGTTTACACATTGAATAGCATTTTAAAATGCTGTCCCTGTAAACAGTCCAGCCCTCTGCAGCAGGCGCTTGTCTGTCTGTTGAAGGTTTCTGGTGTAAAGGTGTGGAAAACGAAGATCACACACAGTTTCTCAAGGGCACCCACAGAAATGGCCGCTTGAGATGAATTACATTTTAAAAAGCTGCTAAAAGTATATTGAAACTGAACTTAAATGGACTTGTCCTGTCTCCGTTTGTTGTTGTGTCGTGGTTTGTTTTCTTCGGTTCTATAAAACAACTCTTCTCTTAAAACTGAACCCACGGCCCCTCAAAAAGATGGCTTTTCATGTTTCCTATGAAGATAAAAAGCAAACTTCAGCAAAAGCACCAGACACGCGGGCTGCTCTTGAGAAATTCAGCAGCATTATAGAGCCGAGGGGTTTGCTGGAGGTCTTGTGTCCAGCACTGTCTCCTCCACGGGGAAGATGTATCCTGTAGCTCGAGACACAATCCCAGGGGCTTTCCTTTCCTGTTGTTGGCACAGCAGAGCCACAGCACCCAGCACAGCCTGTCAAGGGGAGTAGAAAAGCAAGCTTTTCCTGATTCTCTTTATTCTGTTTTATCTCTCTGCTCTCCCTCTCTCTCTCTCTCTCTCTAGCCCACAGCTCACTCTCAACTCGCCTGGTTTGCTAGATGCTGTTAATTATAGGTGATTATGGTCGCCCCGGCAACCACAGACTCCATGGGTTTTGTTCAGCCAATCACAACCAATGTACACCTGCCTGTCTTTTCTCTTCACACAATCTATGAAGAAATACATAAATATATAAAAGCCTGCAACATGTTAAGAGGAGGCTGAGTATTTCCAGTGAGGTTACTGCTGTGAGGAGAGCCCTGTAAGAACTGCATTCACCTCAGTGCATTGCACAGTGGTAAGACTAGAGGCAGCATTAGAACACACTTTAGACAGTAGAGTAGTATTGATTGAGATTGATTGAGCAGCACAAGTGCCTGTACCCTGTTTGAGCACGTTTACTGTGTATCTGCTCTGTTTGAGCATGTTTACTGTGTATCTGCTCTGTTTGAGCACGTTTACTGTGTATCTGCTCTGTTTGAGCACGTTTACTGTGTATCTGCTCTGTTTGAGCACGTTTACTGTGTATCTGCTCTGTTTGAGCACGTTTACTGTGTATCTGCTCTGTTTGAGCACGTTTACTGTGTATCTGCTCTGTTTGAGCATGTTTACTGTGTATCTGCTCTGTTTGAGCACGTTTACTGTGTATCTGCTCTGTTTGAGCATGTTTACTGCGTATCTGCTCTGAGAGCACGTTTACTGTGTATCTGCTCTGTTTGAGCACGTTTACTGTGTATCTGCTCTGTTTGAACATGTTTACTGTGTATCTGCTCTGTTTGAGCATGTTTACTGTGTATCTGCTCTGTTTGAGCATGTTTACTGTGTATCTGCTCTGTTTGAACACGTTTACTGTGTATCTGCTCTGTTTGAACACGTTTACTGTGTATCTGCTCTGTTTGAACACGTTTACTGTGTATCTGCTCTTTGAGCACGTTTACTGTGTATCTGCTCTGTTTGAGCATGTTTACTGTGTATCTGCTCTGTTTGAACACGTTTACTGTGTATCTGCTCTGTTTGAACACGTTTACTGTGTATCTGCTCTGTTTGAACACGTTTACTGTGTATCTGCTCTTTGAGCACGTTTACTGTGTATCTGCTCTGTTTGAGCATGTTTACTGCGTATCTGCTCTGAGAGCACGTTTACTGTGTATCTGCTCTGAGAGCACGTTTACTGTGTATCTGCTCTGTTTGAGCATGTTTACTGTGTATCTGCTCTGTTTGAGCACGTTTACTGTGTATCTGCTCTGTTTGAGCATGTTTACTGCGTATCTGCTCTGAGAGCACGTTTACTGTGTATCTGCTCTGTTTGAGCACGTTTACTGTGTATCTGCTCTGTTTGAACACGTTTACTGTGTATCTGCTCTGTTTGAGCATGTTTACTGTGTATCTGCTCTGTTTGAGCATGTTTACTGTGTATCTGCTCTGTTTGAGCATGTTTACTGTGTATCTGCTCTGTTTGAACACGTTTACTGTGTATCTGCTCTGTTTGAACACATTTACTGTGTATCTGCTCTGTTTGAACACGTTTACTGCGTATCTGCTCTGAGAGCACGTTTACTGTGTATCTGCTCTGAGAGCACGTTTACTGTGTATCTGCTCTGTTTGAGCATGTTTACTGTGTATCTGCTCTGTTTGAGCATGTTTACTGTGTATCTGCTCTGTTTGAACACGTTTACTGTGTATCTGCTCTGAGAGCACGTTTACTGTGTATCTGCTCTGAGAGCACGTTTACTGTGTATCTGCTCTGTTTGAGCATGTTTACTGTGTATCTGCTCTGTTTGAGCATGTTTACTGTGTATCTGATCTGTTTGAACACGTTTACTGCGTATCTGCTCTGAGAGCACGTTTACTGTGTATCTGCTCTGAGAGCACGTTTACTGTGTATCTGCTCTGTTTGAGCATGTTTACTGTGTATCTGCTCTGTTTGAGCACGTTTACTGTGTATCTGCTCTGTTTGAGCACGTTTACTGTGTATCTGCTCTGTTTGAGCATGTTTACTGTGTATCTGCTCTGTTTGAGCATGTTTACTGTGTATCTGCTCTGTTTGAACACATTTACTGTGTATCTGCTCTTTGAGCACGTTTACTGTGTATCTGCTCTGTTTGAGCACGTTTACTGTGTATCTGCTCTGAGAGCACGTTTACTGTGTATCTGCTCTGTGAATGTTTACTGTACATATGGTAATTTCTAATCTGTTTCCAGTCGAGTGGGTTCACTTTTGCGGGTAGTGCTGTGAAGATTTAGCTTCTGATGTTTCCTGGCTGCTGGATTGTGATGTTTCCTGGCTGTTGGATTATGATGTTGGATTGTGATGTTTCCTGGCTGTTGGATTATGATGTTGGATTGTGATGTTTCCTGGCTGTTGGATTGTGATGTTTCCTGGCTGCTGGATTGTGATGTTTCCTGGCTGTTGGATTATGATGTTGGATTGTGATGTTTCCTGGCTGTTGGATTATGATGTTGGATTGTGATGTTTCCTGGCTGTTGGATTATGATGTTGGATTGTAATGATTCCTGGCTGCTGGATTGTGATGTTTCCTGGCTGTTGGATTGTGATGTTTCCTGGCTGTTGGATTGTGATGCTGGATTGTGATGTTTCCTGGCTGTTGGATTATGATGTTGGATTGTGATGTTTCCTGGCTGCTGGATTGTGATGTTTCCTGGCTGTTGGATTGTGATGTTTCCTGGCTGTTGGATTGTGATGTTTCCTGGCTGCTGGATTGTGATGTTTCCTGGCTGTTGGATTATGATGTTGGATTGTGATGTTTCCTGGCTGTTGGATTATGATGTTGGATTGTGATGTTTCCTGGCTGTTGGATTGTGATGTTTCCTGGCTGCTGGATTGTGATGTTTCCTGGCTGTTGGATTATGATGCTGGATTGTGATGTTTCCTGGCTGTTGGATTGTGATGCTGGATTGTGATGTTTCCTGGCTGTTGGATTATGATGTTGGATTGTGATGTTTCCTGGCTGCTGGATTGTGATGTTTCCTGGCTGTTGGATTGTGATGTTTCCTGGCTGTTGGATTGTGATGTTTCCTGGCTGCTGGATTGTGATGTTTCCTGGCTGCTGGATTGTGATGTTTCCTGGCTGTTGGATTATGATGCTGGATTGTGATGTTTCCTGGCTGCTGGATTGTGATGTTTCCTGGCTGTTGGATTATGATGTTGGATTGTGATGTTTCCTGGCTGTTGGATTATGATGTTTCCTGGCTGCTGGATTGTGATGTTTCCTGGCAGTTGGATTATGATGTTGGATTGTGATGTTTCCTGGCTGTTGGATTATGATGTTGGATTGTGATGTTTCCTGGCTGTTGGATTGTGATGTTTCCTGGCTGCTGGATTGTGATGTTTCCTGGCTGTTGGATTGTGATGCTGGATTGTGATGTTTCCTGGCTGTTGGATTATGATGTTGGATTGTGATGTTTCCTGGCTGTTGGATTGTGATGCTGGATTGTGATGTTTCCTGGCTGTTGGATTATGATGTTGGATTGTGATGTTTCCTGGCTGCTGGATTGTGATGTTGGATTGTGATGTTTCCTGGCTGTTGGATTGTGATGTTTCCTGGCTGTTGGATTGTGATGTTTCCTGGCTGCTGGATTGTGATGTTTCCTGGCTGTTGGATTGTGATGTTTCCTGGCTGTTGGATTGTGATGTTTCCTGGCTGCTGGATTGTGATGTTTCCTGGCTGCTGGATTGTGATGTTTCCTGGCTGTTGGATTATGATGCTGGATTGTGATGTTTCCTGGCTGCTGGATTGTGATGTTTCCTGGCTGCTGGATTGTGATGTTTCCTGGCTGTTGGATTATGATGCTGGATTGTGATGTTTCCTGGCTGCTGGATTGTGATGTTTCCTGGCTGTTGGATTATGATGTTGGATTGTGATGTTTCCTGGCTGTTGGATTATGATGTTTCCTGGCTGCTGGATTGTGATGTTTCCTGGCAGTTGGATTATGATGTTGGACTGTGATGTTTCCTGGCTGTTGGATTATGATGTTGGATTGTGATGTTTCCTGGCTGTTGGATTGTGATGTTTCCTGGCTGCTGGATTGTGATGTTTCCTGGCAGTTGGATTATGATGTTGGATTGTGATGTTTCCTGGCTGTTGGATTGTGATGTTTCCTGGCTGCTGGATTGTGATGTTTCCTGGCAGTTGGATTATGATGTTGGATTGTGATGTTTCCTGGCTGCTGGATTGTGATGTTTCCTGGCTGCTGGATTGTGATATTTCCTGGCTGCTGGATTCTGCCCGAGCTGCAGCCTATTCAGTAAAATTCATCCTTAATGTCACAAAATGCATTGATGTAAAAGGAACCACGTTTTTAAACCTGAATACAGTGCATACATTTTACAGTAAATGCAGGAAACGTACTGAATAGATATCATAAGATATCATTCCCATTGAACATGGATTAAGGGTCGCAAGAGATCCATATATTTCCCAGAAGATAAAAAGGGTAATTTCCGGAAATAATCAATGATCAATCATTGGCTTCCAGTTCAAATGCAGGAGACCTGGTGTGCCCTGTTTTAAGTCAATGCTCTGATGACTGACCTCTAGCGGTCTAGCGGTGTGCAGTGTACAGTCCAGGCTCCAGCCCAGCATGGGTGAGTTAGTGACACAATCTTCTAGTGGCACACTCCATCTCTATACTTTATATGATCTGAAACAATTTAGACCTTTGAAAGCCCACTTCTATAATCCCATTAAGTCACTGTCAAACACACCAGTACATTGAGTCTCTTATTTTAACTATGGGTTTTTGTGAATGTATTGAGTTGCACTGTTTTTAGAACAGAGCTGACTCGCTTCGCTTGATGACTCAACAAAGTGCATGAAAAAGCTCTCTCCACACAATCATCCACACTGTGCATGAAAAAGCTCTCTCCACACAATCATCCACACTGTGCATGAAAAAGCTCTCTCCACACAATCATCCACACTGTGCATGAAAAAGCTCTCTCCACACAATCATCCACATTGTGCATGAAAAAGCTCTCTCCACACAATCATCCACACTGTGCATGAAAAAGCTCTCTCCACACAATCATCCACACTGTGCATGAAAAAGCTCTCTCCACACAATCATCCACACTGTGCATGAAAAAGCTCTCTCCACACAATCATCCACACTGTGCATGAAAAAGCTCTCTCCACACAATCATCCACACTGTGCATGAAAAAGCTCTCTCCACACAATCATCCACACTGTGCATGAAAAAGCTCTCTCCACACAATCATCCACATTGTGCATGAAAAAGCTCTCTCCACACAATCATCCACACTGTGCATGAAAAAGCTCTCTCCACACAATCATCCACACTGTGCATGAAAAAGCTCTCTCCACACAATCATCCACACTTGAATGGCAGAATTGTAAACAAAGCACTTACAATGTGTAATGTTGTTGTTTAGGATACTGTGTCTGGATTCAAATTACAATTACAGTCCCTCAGGGACCATTCTGTAGCACAGAAAACTTCAAACTAGCACTTTAAACAACAAGCAGTGCCAGAAGTGGCTGTTTCTGCCATGAGCATGAATACCATCACACCTCCACAACCTGCCATGAGCATGAACCCAATGGAAAATCATCAGGATTCTTAGTCCACCCCCTCCTGCAGCACGCATGGATTAAAGCAAATCTCTGCTCTACCAAGCAAGTCACACATCACTAAACGTAATGCCTTCCTCTCATCTTCCAGGGCAATACAGTAATTGCAGTTCTGAGCTCCATTACCAAGTATTAGAATATATATGCACAGCTTAAGGGATGTCATTGAATTAATTTATTTCTCATATCTTGTTATTATTTGTTTATTTAGCAGACACCCTTATCCAAGGCGACTTACAGAGACTAGGGTGTGTGAACTATGCATCAGCTGCAGAGTCACTTTCAACTACATATCACCCGAAAGACGGAGCACAAGGAGGTTAAGTGACTTGCTCAGGGCCACACGGTGAGTCAGTGAGTGAGCAGGGATTTGAACCGGGGACCTCCTGGTTACAAGCCCTTTTCTTTAACCACCGGACCACACAGCCTCATATAGGAGGGTAAGTATTAAACCCAAATGAATATACACGCTTTTCTTTCATAAAGTGCTAAAGAACTTTCTGCTACCGACAACATCTACAGTAAAATAAAACAAAAATAAAACACCCAGCGCACAAGTCCAGTATGGAAAGTGAAGCAGACTCCTTCTCTACCAGGTTTCTTAGCTTTACTCAATTTGAAGTTTTTACTCATTTTAAGCATCTTTTATGAATTGATTAGGTCAGCTTCATGTTAATTATTTAAGAGCACAATCTACACTGCCATCTGTCTGAACTCCAGCAATGGGCTGCTCATCATTGCAAATGTGATGAATGTTACCTAGCAGGCAAGCCAAGAAGGAACACAGCAGGTCAATGGTGAATGTGACCATAGAGACTAGAGAGTTAGTACACTAGGGAGGGTGGTGAATGTGACCATAGAGACTAGAGAGTTAGTACACTAGGGAGGGTGGTGAATGTGACCATAGAGACTAGAGAGTCAGTACACTAGGGAGGGTGGTGAATGTGACCATAGATACTAGAGAGTTAGTACACTAGGGAGGGTGGTGAATGTGATCATAGAGACTAGAGAGTTAGTACACTAGGGAGGGTGGTGAATGTGACCGTAGATACTAGAGAGTTAGTACACTAGGGAGGGTGGTGAATGTGACCATAGATACTAGAGAGTTAGTACACGAGGGAGGGTGGTGAATGTGATCATAGAGACTAGAGAGTTAGTACACTAGGGAGGGTGGTGAATGTGACCATAGAGACTAGAGAGTTAGTACACTAGGGAGGGTGGTGAATGTGACCATAGATACTAGAGAGTCAGTACACTAGGGAGGGTGGTGAATGTGACCGTAGATACTAGAGAGTTAGTACACTAGGGAGGGTGGTGAATGTAATCATAGAGACTAGAGAGTTAGTACACAAGGGAGGGTGGTGAATGTGATCATAGAGACTAGAGAGTTAGTACACGAGGGAGGGTGGTGCCAGTGAACACTGGCATGCCCTGGGTAAGATCTGATTTGCTCTTCATTGTATTTGCTCTGAAGACACTCGGAGGGCGGTACCAGGTGGATTTTGACACCAGTGTAAGATTTAAAACCAGCAAACCGCACACTTGTCACTCCCTCGACAGTCCATTCACTTCTTGTTTATTTCCGACGCATCACACTGAGTGGCTTCTGTAATTACCCTGTAGCAACTTTCAACCAGAACAGACACCCAGACCGACTGGCATTCATCTTCCACTCACTGTACAGACACCCAGACAGACTGGCATTCATCTTCCACTCACTGTACAGACACCCAGACCGACTGGCATTCATCTTCCACTCACTGTACAGACACCCAGACCGACTGGCATTCATCTTCCACTCACTGTACAGACACCCAGACCGACTGGCATTCATCTTCCACTCACTGTACAGACACCCAGACCGACTGGCATTCATCTTCTACTCACTGTACAGACACCCAGACCGACTGGCATTCATCTTCCATTCACTGTACAGACACCCAGACAGACTGGCATTCATCTTCCACTCACTGTACAGACACCCCGACAGACTGGCATTCATCTTCCACTCACTGTACAGACACCCCGACAGACTGGCATTCATCTTCCACTCACTGTACAGACACCCAGACAGACTGGCATTCACCTTCCACTCACTGTACAGACACCCAGACATATTGCTCGTGCTCAAAGCGACAGGCTCTGCCCCCTAATAAATCTGTGGCTAACTTGAGCAAAAAGAAAAGGCTTCTCTGAATATCCTTTTCTAAAAATAGTCTGACTGAGATGCAGCAGTGGGGTCTATCTTAATGATCAGATGCGGATCTTTAGGGATCTTTAAAACTGCCTTAAACTTAAACTAAACCTGAACAAACCTGCTTTTCTGTTTAGTGATAAAAGCCATTGAACCAGTGGCATGAATATAAAGGGTGGAGAGAAGAGGTCAAGTTCTGTGGTAGAATGTGTTGCTGAGAAAGACTTTGCAACAAACGACTTTTATAGACAGTCACACAATGCTTGCTCGCTTACAAAGAGGCCCCGTCTCCTTAATAATGAACCCTAAACACACTCCTTCCTCAGCTCTCCAGCACTGTCCCCCTGTGTGTTTAAACTCTCATCCTATTTAATAATGAGCTCTATTCTATGAATACAGAAACACCTCTTGTGGATTTTAATCAGCACAGTCGCTCAATGAGCTCTCCAGAACTCTCCGGAACTCTCCCCCGATTCTAATGTTCTGTTTCCCAGCAGTCTGACTGTCCTCAAACACCCCTAATATCATCGCTGTTGTTGCCTTACTAAACCAGCACAGATATGCTGACATGCATAAATGACTCGCAGCACAGATTATGCTTTGCAGGACCAACAGACCAGAAAATCTGTTTTGCTCTCAGAAAGAAAAATACAACAAAACAAAACAGAGTTTATAATTAGTGAAAATGAAAATTAAAAAAAACAGGTCATATTAGTTTTGCCAGTCATCTGTTTTTTTTGTATTAAATGGAAAAGTTGCCTTCATTAAATCTGGGAAATAAGGGCAGGGAATAAAGTTTTATTTGATTTTATTGCAATTTGCTTGATTGAGGAAGGCACTGACAGAGCAATTATCAAAGTGCAGTTTACTGTTGTGCTGCTGCTCTCTGCTTACAGCACGGCTACACCGGCTGCGAACACTGCAGAGCACAACAGGGGTGCACAGCAGGACTCTCAGCTGGAAAGGGCAGCACATTCACAACAAAGCTTCCAGGTGCTCTCTTTAAACAAACTGTATCCGTTTCGTGCCTTAGCGCTTTAAAGAGAGCATCTCTCACCACTGGAGTAGTGGGCCGTACTCACAGAGTGCAATGAATCAGGAGTTTGATAGTCACTGATCTGTGTAGACACTGGTAAAGATACTCACAGAGTGCAATGAATCAGGGGTTTGATAGTCACTGATCTGTGTAGACGCTGGTAAAGATACTCAGAGTGCAATGAATCAGGAGTTTGATAGTCACTGATCTGTGTAGACGCTTGTAAAGATACTCGGAGTGCAATGAATCAGGAGTTTGATAGTCACTGATCTGTGTAGACGCTTGTAAAGATACTCACAGAGTGCAATGAATCAGGAGTTTGATAATCACTGATCTGTGTAGACGCTGGTAAAGATACTCACAGAGTGCAATGAATCAGGAGTTTGATAGTCACTGATCCATGTAGATGCTGGTAAAGATACTCAGAGTGCAATGAATCAGGAGTTTGATAGTCACTGATCTGTGTAGACGCTGGTAAAGATACTCACAGAGTGCAATGAATCAGGAGTTTGATAGTCACTGATAGTGTAGACGCTGGTAAAGATACTCACAGAGTGCAATGAATCAGGAGTTTGATAGTCACTGATCTGTGTAGACGCTTGTAAAGATACTCGGAGTGCAATGAATCAGGAGTTTGATAGTCACTGATCTGTGTAGACGCTTGTAAAGATACTCGGAGTGCAATGAATCAGGAGTTTGATAGTCACTGATCCATGTAGATGCTGGTAAAGATACTCAGAGTGCAATGAATCAGGATTTTGATAGTCACTGATCCATGCAGACGCTGGTAAAGATGCCATCAGCAGTTCAGAACAGTTTTAAGCAATAATGTCCTGCTGCACAACTGACTGCACTGCAAGGCAGGAGTCCTGAGTCAAAGGCAAGTGAACAAAACACAAGGTCAATTATCTACAGATACAGACATCAATGCAATTTTAAGACAATGTCTTTGTCTATGGAGACACTAGTCCGAATCGCTTGGGCTGCTTGAAGTTTATACAGTTTAAAGCGAGGTTCCAGAATCCTGAGGGGGGTTCTGATAAAGAACGCTCTCCTCCCAACATGATTGGATGAGACGCTAATTATCAACATCACATTTTATTGTATCTTTAAAAAGAGTTTGAAAAACAATCATCTTTAAATCTTTCAAAACAGAGTCCAAAAATGACGTATTACTGCCATCTTGTGGAACAAGATGCTAAATACAGAAATGCAATGAATAATTGTAACATTTAAACAGGGCAAAGCCAGGGAGCAGCAACTCCAGTCCTGAAGGCACATTCCTTTTCTGGTTTGCTACACATACTGAACTGTACGCTGTTGTGCTGTGTGTATGTGTGTGTGGGTATGGGTGTGGGTGTGTGTTGTGAGGGGGGGGGGGGGATGTGTGTGTGTGTGGGGGGGGCGGGTGTGTGTGTGAGTGTCAGTGTGTGCGTGCGCTGTGTGTGTGCGTGTGTATGTGTGTGGGGGGTGTATGTGTGTGTCTGTGGGTGTGTGCTATGTGTGTGTGTGTGTGCGTGTGTGTGTGTGCGCGCTGTGTGTGTGCGTGTGTGTGGGGGGGGGTGTATGTGTGTGTCTGTGGGTGTGTGCTATATGTGTGTGTGTGTGTGTGTGTGTGTGTGGGTGGGTGTGTGTGTTTCATGGTCTCTCTTGGTCTCTTGATTAACAGTCCACAGTCCTGCAGCTTCAGCCTCTCATTTCCATCTCTTTTGCGCCATCGATTGTTTGGTCTTCTAAGTGCACAAGAAAAAGATGAGACTATTATGGCTTTTAATAGACTTGTGTTGAATCAATGCCCTTACAGTGAGGCACGGTTTTGTCTCTAATTTGTGTCTCTTTCCCTTGACATATCCCTTATTATTAACTGGAATACTTGAATTAAACTTGGGGTCAGTGCTGGTAGTTTGTGTCTCATTCTAATATATCGTGAAGTTAGTGGGGAGTGGGGGAGGTGCTTGTGTACCAATGCAAATCTAATTTGGGTTTTTGGAGGAATTTATTCACATTGAAATTCTACCATACATATGTTCAGTTTGAGTGTGCATTAACCATTGGCTAGTAAAGCTCTCTGCATATGAACTGAAGGAGCTCCAGCACACAGTTGTTAACACTGTTGTTTCCTCTACCAAACCAAAATAATGGCTGTGATTTGTTTTATTAACCTCAGACATCTTCTCTTTCATACTCGCGACCCCTACTAATCTCTCTATCTATCACTGTAACCCTGCTATGAAAGACCATGCAGCACAAAACAAACATGACAACCTCAAGAGCCCAACTGAAATTGAATCTGCAAGATGCGTGTCTGACCTGCAGAGAAAGGGTCACTAGAACGAGAACGGAGCCCATGGTTCTTTGCATGAGATCCCACAATGATAACGTCTCGACCACAATCAGACTTTCCTTTTTTGGAGTGGAAGCAATAGAATGTCACGGCAATCCCAAGACTACAATACAAAACACAAGAGTGAATCATCCATGCATCTGCTGCATTATTATCACAAGAGTGAATCATCCACACATCTGCTGCATTATTATCACAAGAGTGAATCATCCACACATCTGCTGCATTATTATCACAAGACTGAATCATCCACACATCTGCTGCATTATTATCACAAGAGTGAATCATCCATGCATCTGCTGCATTATTATCACAAGAGTGAATCATCCACGCATCTGCTGCATTATTATCACACGAGTGAATCATCCACGCATCTGCTGCATTATTATCACAAGAGTGAATCATCCATGCATCTGCTGCATTATTATCACAAGACTGAATCATCCACACATCTGCTGCATTATTTCACAAGAGTGAATCATCCACGCATCTGCTGCATTATTATCACAAGACTGAATCATCCATGCATCTGCTGCATTATTATCACAAGAGTGAATCATCCATGCATCTGCTGCATTATTTCACAAGAGTAGCGAGATTTTATTCTAACGCATAAATACAATTTAAAAAAATCTGCATACAGCACTGATGAAGACATTGGCCAAAAGGTCTGTCTACTTCAATTTGTTTCTTAAATTGACTTCATTAAGATTTTCTGTAAATAGTTTGCAGCCGTGAAGCTTCTGAAATACATTGTACCACTTTCTTTCTAAAAAGAAGTAATGAAACTATGAATGTTACTTTCAGCCTTCAAAGAGTCGCAGGCTGATATGAGAAACTCTGCCATTTCACACAGCGGTATGTTAGTGCAGTTTGCTAGAGGAATCGGCCTCTGTGATTCACCACAAGCAATGCAATGCGCTGCCAGTGTCCCTACCAGTCAGCAGCACAAAATCTGAATAATCCTGGAAAGTAAGTAATGAAACTATGAATGTTACTTTCAGCCTTCAAAGAGTCGCAGGCTGATATGAGAAACTCTGCCATTTCACACAGCGGTATGTTAGTGCAGTTTGCTAGAGGAATCGGCCTCTGTGATTCACCACAAGCAATGCAATGCGCTGCCAGTGTCCCTACCAGTCAGCAGCACAAAATCTGAATAATCCTGGAAAGTAAAAAGATTAAATATTTATCAGAAATTAAAAAATAAAATGTTAAAAAGAGTGTGTTTCATTTTAAATGTTCAGATTAAAAAATGTCAATGTGCATTTAAATATTAAACCACAGTTAATAAAATACTACTTTGTATATAATAAAAGTAATTATCCAGTAGGCTCATTTTCTTTTTCATATGGTTTCCTCAAGGGGGCAGTATTTTATTACAGAAGTTTACCTGTCTCCTATGCTGCAAGCCCAGTGTTAACAAAACTTGAAATGTTGAGCATGACCCTGGGCTATTGCTACTTCTCTGTCCTATTGTCTACATTCAAACAGGATCTGAACACACACCCACATTCAAACAGGATCTGAACACACCCACATTCAAACAGGATCTGAACACACACACATTCAAACAGGATCTGAACACACACGCACATCCAAACAGGATCTGAACACACGCGCACACACACACACACACACACACCCACATCCAAACAAGATCTGAACACACACACACACTCAAACAGGATCTGAACACACACACACACACACACACTCAAACAGGATCTGAACACACCCACATTCAAACAGGATCTGAACGCACACACACACTCAAACAGGATCTGAACGCACACACACACTCAAACAGGATCTGAACACACACGCACATCCAAACAGGATCTGAACACACACGCACACACACACACACACACACACACACACACCCACATCCAAACAGGATCTGAACACACACACACACTCAAACAGGATCTGAACACACACACACACACACACACTCAAACAGGATCTGAACACACACACACACCCACATCCAAACAGGATCTGAACACACACATACACTCAAACAGGATCTGAACACACACACACACACACACACACACACATTCAAACAGGATCTGAACACACCCAGATGTGTGTGTGTCTGTGAGTGAGTGAGTGTGTGCATGACTGTGTGTGTGCGTGTGTGTGTGTGTGCGTGCGTGCGTGTGTGAGTGAGTGAGCGTTTCTGTGCGTGTGCGTGTGTCAGTGTGAGTGTCTGTATGATGAGAGAACAGGAAGGGTGCAGCCTAGCACAGGGTTAAATCAGCAGTATCAACACCCACCTCTTGTGTTTAATATCCGAAAGCAGCTTCTTATGTAACAGGCAGCCTAATTACACAGGGGAGCGAGCCGGGGGAGGCAGGTTCTTATCTCCAATTTGCTTTGCTTAGGCGATGCAATCCGCAGGCAAACACAGCAGCTCAGAGTGTAGAGACACAGAGAGTCCGCAGGCAAATACAGCAGCTCAGAGTGTAGACACAGAGAGTCCGCAGACAAACACAGCAACTCAGAGTGTAGACACAGAGAGTCCGCAGGCAAACACAGCAGCTCAGAGTGTAGAGACACAGAGAGTCCGCAGGCAAACACAGCAGCTCAGAGTGTAGAGACACAGAGAGTCTGCAGGCAAACACAGCAGCTCAGAGTGTAGACACAGAGAGTCCGCAGACAAACACAGCAACTCAGAGTGTAGACACAGAGAGTCCGCAGGCAAACACAGCAGCTCAGAGTGTAGAGACACAGAGAGTCCGCAGGCAAACACAGCAGCTCAGAGTGCAGACACAGAGAGTCCGCAGACAAACACAGCAACTCAGAGTGTAGACACAGAGAGTCCGCAGGCAAACACAGCAGCTCAGAGTGTAGACACAGAGAGTCCGCAGGCAAACACAGCAGCTCAGAGTGTAGAGACACAGAGAGTCTGCAGGCAAACACAGCAGCTCAGAGTGTAGACACAGAGAGTCCGCAGGCAAACACAGCAGCTCAGAGTGTAGAGACACAGAGAGTCCGCAGACAAACACAGCAGCTCAGAGTGTAGACACAGAGAGTCCGCAGACAAACACAGCAACTCAGAGTGCAGACACAGAGTCCACAGACAAACACAGCAACTCAGAGTGCAGACACAGAGAGTCCGCAGACAAACACAGCAACTCAGAGTGTAGAGACACAGAGAGTCCGCAGGCAAACACAGCAGCTCAGAGTGTAGACACAGAGAGTCCGCAGACAAACACAGCAGCTCAGAGTGCAGACACAGAGAGTCCGCAGGCAAACACAGCAGCTCAGAGTGCAGACACAGAGAGTCCGCAGACAAACACAGCAACTCAGAGTGTAGACACAGAGAGTCCGCAGGCAAACACAGCAGCTCAGAGTGTAGACACAGAGAGTCCGCAGGCAAACACAGCAGCTCAGAGTGTAGAGACACAGAGAGTCTGCAGGCAAACACAGCAGCTCAGAGTGTAGAGACACAGAGAGTCCACAGACAAACACAGCAGCTCAGAGTGTAGAGACACAGAGAGTCCGCAGACAAACACAGCAGCTCAGAGTGTAGACACAGAGAGTCCGCAGACAAACACAGCAACTCAGAGTGCAGACACAGAGAGTCCGCAGACAAACACAGCAACTCAGAGTGCAGACACAGAGAGTCCGCAGACAAACACAGCAACTCAGAGTGTAGACACAGAGAGTCCGCAGGCAAACACAGCAGCTCAGAGTGTAGACACAGAGAGTCCGCAGACAAACACAGCAGCTCAGAGTGTAGACACAGAGAGTCCGCAGACAAACACAGCAGCTCAGAGTGTAGACACAGAGAGTCTGCAGGCAAACACAGCAGCTCAGAGTGTAGAGACACAGAGAGTCCGCAGGCAAACACAGCAGCTCAGAGTGTAGACACAGAGAGTCCGCAGGCAAACACAGCAGCTCAGAGTGTAGACACAGAGAGTCTGCAGGCAAACACAGCAGCTCAGAGTGTAGACACAGAGAGTCTGCAGGCAAACACAGCAGCTCAGAGTGTAGAGACACAGAGAGTCCGCAGGCAAACACAGCAGCTCAGAGTGTAGACACAGAGAGTCTGCAGGCAAACACAGCAGCTCAGAGTGTAGACACAGAGAGTCCGCAGGCAAACACAGCAGCTCAGAATGTAGACACAGAGAGTCCGCAGGCAAACACAGCAGCTCAGAGTGTAGACACAGAGAGTCCGCAGGCAAACACAGCAGCTCAGAGTGTAGAGACACAGAGAGTCCGCAGGCAAACACAGCAGCTCAGAGTGTAGAGACACAGAGTCTGCAGACAAACACAGCAGCTCAGAGTGTAGAGACACAGAGAGTCCGCAGGCAAACACAGCAGCTCAGAGTGCAGACACAGAGAGTCTGCAGGCAAACACAGCAGCTCAGAGTGTAGACACAGAGAGTCCGCAGGCAAACACAGCAGCTCAGAGTGCAGACACAGAGAGTCCGCAGACAAACACAGCAGCTCAGAGTGTAGACACAGAGAGTCCGCAGGCAAACACAGCAGCTCAGAGTGTAGAGACACAGAGAGTCTGCAGGCAAACACAGCAGCTCAGAGTGTAGAGACACAGAGAGTCCGCAGGCAAACACAGCAGCTCAGAGTGTAGAGACACAGAGAGTCTGCAGGCAAACACAGCAGCTCAGAGTGTAGAGACACAGAGAGTCTGCAGGCAAACACAGCAGCTCAGAGTGTAGACACAGAGAGTCCGCAGGCAAACACAGCAACTCAGAGTGTAGACACAGAGAGTCCGCAGACAAACACAGCAGCTCAGAGTGTAGACACAGAGAGTCCACAGGCAAACACAGCAGCTCAGAGTGTAGACACAGAGAGTCCGCAGGCAAACACAGCAGCTCAGAGTGCAGACACAGAGAGTCCGCAGACAAACACAGCAGCTCAGAGTGTAGAGACACAGAGAGTCCGCAGGCAAACACAGCAGCTCAGAGTGTAGAGACACAGAGAGTCTGCAGGCAAACACAGCAGCTCAGAGTGTAGAGACACAGAGAGTCCACAGGCAAACACAGCAGCTCAGAGTGCAGACACAGAGAGTCTGCAGACAAACACAGCAGCTCAGAGTGTAGAGACACAGAGAGTCCGCAGGCAAACACAGCAGCTCAGAGTGTAGAGACACAGAGAGTCCGCAGACAAACACAGCAGCTCAGAGTGCAGACACAGAGAGTCTGCAGGCAAACACAGCAGCTCAGAGTGCAGACACAGAGAGTCCGCAGGCAAACACAGCAGCTCAGAGTGCAGACACAGAGAGTCCGCAGGCAAACACAGCAGCTCAGAGTGTAGAGACACAGAGAGTCTGCAGGCAAACACAGCAGCTCAGAGTGTAGACACAGAGAGTCCGCAGGCAAACACAGCAGCTCAGAGTGTAGAGACACAGAGAGTCCGCAGGCAAACACAGCAGCTCAGAGTGTAGAGACACAGAGAGTCCACAGGCAAACACAGCAGCTCAGAGTGCAGACACAGAGAGTCTGCAGACAAACACAGCAGCTCAGAGTGTAGACACAGAGAGTCCACAGGCAAACACAGCAGCTCAGAGTGTAGAGACACAGAGAGTCCGCAGGCAAACACAGCAGCTCAGAGTGTAGACACAGAGAGTCCGCAGGCAAACACAGCAGCTCAGAGTGCAGACACAGAGAGTCCGCAGGCAAACACAGCAGCTCAGAGTGTAGAGACACAGAGAGTCTGCAGGCAAACACAGCAGCTCAGAGTGTAGAGACACAGAGTCCTCAAGCAAATGCAGCAGCTCAGAGTGCAGAGACACAGAGATAATCCTGTGAAGAGGATAATCCATAAAGAGGCCATGGTTGTGGATCTATTATTCTAGTAAGACTGAAGTATCAAAGTCACTAAAAGCCATGACCCGTGTATTGTTCTATATTTCAGATAGAATGTATGAAATCCATTTAGGGTGACAGGAGTTTCATCTGATGGCTTCACCAGTGTTCGCCCCGAGGCACAAGCAGAAACGTTGTCTATTGAACTTATTCTGATTGCTTTACCTCAAACATGCAGCCACCCTGCTCTTAAAACAAAGCTGTTAAATCCACATGTAATTACATGATGCACAATTATTAAGAGATTTCTGAGTGTAATCACTCCATCCCAATAGCCAGGCTGGGACTTCAGCCTCTATTCGAGTGCTTCCCATCTCTCTGTCCCTGCTGTTTACCATTTCTTAAACCAACGATCAAGAAACATTATGGGAAGGAATGTTGTGTTTCTACAATTCACAAAACAACAGCATGCACAAGAGTGACCCCTGCAGATCTACAAGGGAAACTGCCTCAGCCTCTTTTAACTTCAAATAGCAACGAGGTGGGACCGGAGCTGCATGACAGCACTGGACCGCAGAGACCATGTGGATATTTCAAGCTCACTTTCTCCTCACTTAGACATCTCAACACAAACACATGCCCAAACCTAACCTGGGATGCAACTGAATTCACGACTCTGCTTCCATGTGACAAAACAGAAAGCAGCTGTGATAGATCCAAGTCACAGATTGTTGAATTGTCTGCTGTGTCATTATTAAATAATTGCACACGGGTTTCATCGCTGTGTTGCTTGGGATTCTTTATTCATTTCAGTCCTGCATTATTTCTGTCACACTGAAGTAGGAACTCCTTTATATTTTTGTAAATATTTCTACAGGACCTCAGACTGGGACCTCGGAAGTGTGTTAGTAGTACTATTACACAACATACAGTTTGATTGATTGGATAAAGTTTTGGGCACTTCACACAGAAATGCCTTCCTGCTGTAATTCCTAACCCTGTAACCACCTGATCCAGTGCTTTATCCCAATGGGGTCTATTAGTTAAACACATTGTAGCTCATTAGTGAGGTGTACTGGGGTTCTACTGGCTGTCTGCTGTTCTTTATTGAGGTGTGCTGGGGTTCTACTGGCTGTCTGCTGTTCTTTATTGAGGTGTGCTGGGGTTCTACTGGCTGTCTGCTGTTCTTTATTGAGGTGTGCTGGGGTTCTACTGGCTGTCTGCTGTTCTTTATTGAGGTGTGCTGGGGTTCTACTGGCTGTCTGCTGTTCATTGCTGATCACTGCACTGCTGCATGTGTACATGTTTGTACCTGTGAAAGTATGTGTGTGTATTTCAGTGCATGAGAGACAAACACAGTCCTTAATGAGCCAAGCTCACCTTCCCTCCCCAGCTTGGCAACCCTTAGCTCTCAGATAGCCACTGACTCCCCTCTGTTAAACAGCCAAGCAGGGTAGTGATGGATAGAGAGGTTACCAGACATGGCACAGTCATCCATTACACTCCCAGCATCCCAGCATGCACAGCAATATAGGGAGCTGCTTCTGCTTGCCAGAGCCCTGTACAGTCTACTCTGTGCCTCTCCCTCTGGTTTACACTCCCAGCATGCACAGCACTACAGAGCCCTGTACAGTCTACTCTGTGCCTCTCCCTCTGGTTTACACTCCCAGCATGCACAGCACTACAGAGCCCTGTACAGTCTACTCTGTGCCTCTGGTTTTTAAAGGCTTGGTTTTAAAAGGCTTGGTTTTTTTTGTTGTTGTTACACAGGATTCATTTCAGTGGCATTGTGAAGATTTGGAGGTGGGAGGGGCCTCGCTTCACAATGCTATCCAGATACAAGAGGCTTGCTGTGCTGTGTTAACAGCTTAGGATTTAGCGGGTGATGTGCAATGAAGTTTGACACAAGGCTGGTGTTTTATTTATCAGTACAGTATTGAGAAACAGGGTCGTCTGAGGAGACACACATACTCCAGCAGGTTACTGCTCTTGGAAACACACGACAGTGGAAACCACTCTTCATTTCCCAGTGTTGCTTTTAATCAATGCAATTCCATTTTTAGCAACTCTGAATATCACTTTTCAAAAATGAATCATGAACCTGTTACACTTTAAATGACTTGTAATTCCTAATGTCAGAAGCATGATGAAACGCACTTGCAGTAATTCAATCTATTTTAGCATATGGCATTTGTCTTACTAGAGTTCTGTCTTCTGGCATTCAGAATCAGCTTTTAATAAGCCCCCATGTTAATTGAGTTGCACAGTGTGCTTTGCTGGTGTTCCTGTCCTGAAATATTGGCAAGGGCATGCAGTGCCAGTGATAAGTGAATGGAAATCTATTAAGATGTATGTCCTCAGTTCTGAAAGTCTCCTGCAGCAGCAGCAGCACTGTGTCCCACAGAATCCAGTTAAGACCTGGGTGTCACAGACTAACAAATGACACGGAAGCATTCGTTCTACTGTATATACACTTCTTAATTGTATAGGATACACGTTTGTCTTTGAATTGTCATTTAATAAAACCCCATTAACCCATCCAAGACTTGCATAAAGGATCGATATGCAGAAGAGCCAGACAGTCTCTCATTAGGTTCCATTTTGTTCCATGTAAGGTTGTGGAAGACAACATCAGTCTCTTTAATTAAAGGTGATCAGCAGGTATTTTCTAAGGACTCCTTGTATTATGACTGTAGTTGTTTTAATAATTTGCTGTTAAAGTTTGAAACATTTCCCCCGGTCCTTCCCGCTCTGCTGGTGGCAGTGTGATAGCAGTAGATTTTTGTATTATTATTATTTTTAGACAAACCATGAAACGGTAAGTTTTGATTAAAGAATGTAGGTTGCAGGTGTTTTTCTGGTCAAAGGAAATCATTAAAAATAAACAGGTATCATTTTCCAGTAGGATTGTGGGAAGAAGATGCAAGCTGAAAGTGACAGTTAACTGGGACTCACCAGGGGCTGAGAATCACAGTGCTGTGACAATAGACTAGAATAGCTGTTGAAAGATTCTCCCACCAAATACTTTTAATTCACTGCAGGGACCATGCAACTGCAGAAGGTATTCATGAGAATGAACAAACAGCTTGAACATGTTGTACCTCAGCCTGACACGAGACGGCTGTTTTATTTATCAGGAGTAGATACTCTCGCCACACTGACACGATGAAATCACCACAGAGACTCTCCACGCTGCACACGATGACATCACAACAGAGACCACACTGCACACGATGACATCACCACAGAGACTCCATGCTGCACACGATGACATCGCCAGACTCTACGCTACACACGATGACATCACCAGAGACTCTACGCTACACAAGATGACATCACCACAGAGACTTTCTCCACGCTGCGAACAATGACATCACCACAGACTCCCTCCACGCTGCACACGATGACATCACCACAGAAAATCATCCTGCAGGAACTGAGGCAGCAGGGAAGCGATGGCACAAATCTTACTTCAACATCCATTCAGAACAGCTTTGAGCTGAAATGAACTCCGGAACAGAGGTACAAATAAAGAATGAGATGTTCCTTTTCTCTATCCTTTGTCCCACAGCAATTAATAATTGAGTGTGTGTGCTGTAAAGACTTTGCTGTGGGAGGCGGTGCCTCTGAAATGAAAGGGAATACAGTAAAAGCACCAAGTTAATTTGGGCTGAATATTACTGATAGGAAATGTATTGATCTAAGACCCGAAGAAGAATACCTCATTCAATCTGGAATTTGAAAAACATAATACAATCTGCCAAAAAATATCCTGTTCTTTGAAACTGTATTTTCTGTGACTGTGCTGCTTGCCATAGCTTTTAAATTACAATTATCTTCGAGGTGTTCTTCGCATGTTAGACATTGAAAGAATGGCTGATAAAGTTCTTGCTAGTTCTGTACATGTCAACACTCTACAGATGCTCTCTACACCATATCTTTCTCCGCTCACCGGAACCCCAGGAGCCAGGATACAATCAATCTTTAAAGTGTTTCAGATTCAACCTGAACCCAACCCTCTACCTCCCACCCCCAGACCCCCACCCCTCTACCCCCTGCCTTCAGATTCAACTGGAACCTCCCAATACCCACCCCTCTACCCCCCAGACCCCCACCCCTCTACCCCCTGCCTTCAGATTCAACTGGAACCTCCCAATACCCACCCCTCTACCCCCAGACCCCCACCTCTCTACCCCCTGCCTTCAGATTCAACTGGAACCTCCCAATACCCACCCCTCTACCCCCCGACCCCAGTTGTGCCATGTCAGTGAGATGAGATCAGTGTTGTGCGATACGGATTCTGTCCTGTGCCCTGTCAGTGAGATTAGATCAGTGTTGTGCGATACGGATTCTGTCCTGTGCCCTGTCAGTGAGATTAGATCAGTGTTGTGTGATATGGATTCTGTCCTGTGCCCTGTCAGTGAGATTAGATCAGTGTTGTGTGATATGGATTCTGTCCTGTGCCCTGTCAGTGAGATGAGATCAGTGTTGTGTGATATGGATTCTGTCCTGTGCCCTGTCAGTGAGATGAGATCAGTTTCAGCTGTTTTGCATTGTGGTTAAAATGCTCACTTGCGGTGTGCCAGGTTGCCATATGATGTTTCGTAGGGCAACTATTGGGGAGGTGTAAGCAATGAATGTGAAGAAAAAAACAAAAATTGAGGTTTTGAGAAATAAAAATAAATGTGCAGCAATCCAGCCATGGAGCTCAGGAGGGGAGAATGCTACAGAAATCAGATAAATGTGCCACAATCCAGCCATGGAGCTCAGGAGGGGAGAATGCTACAGAAGTCAGGAGGTGCTTTCTAACTGCTTGAGTGAATCTGCCGGAGGCCTTGGACTTAAAATAGGCCAATTAGATGTGACGGTTCAGCAGAGTGATGTGGAGCGAAGAGAACCGAATAGCCAACCCGTGGATAACAAGCACTGCACTAATCCACTTTATAGAGCTGCATTTCTAGAAACACATCAGTCCTCATTGAAGTGGCTGCAAACACTGTCCCCGCACTCCACACCTCGCTCGCTGCCCTCTCTGTGGGACAGACGAGCTTCTCAGTAGCTTTAAAGGCAATAGGTTTTCTTTGAATCTTTTCAAAGAGTGTGTTCAATTAATCAGGCCCCTGCTTTCCCATGTGGAGCAAAAAAAAAAAAAAAGCACTGACAGGGGACACCTGGCTAGAAATCAAAGCCTCATTCCTCCTATCCCAGGACCGAGAGAACTGACATCCCGTCATTTAATCACAGACTGGACACTCTGTATACACTTTTCAAACCAGTACTTCAGGGTGTTGTTGAGCACGCACTGAAGCCAGACTCACAACCTGCTTTGTTCACACTAACCTTTAATGAGTGTGACTGACTACTGGACTGAAGAAAAACTGAACCGCATCAAATCAGGGACTCATGTCTAGTGTGAACAGGACAGTGAACTACTCCAGGTACTGATACCAGATTCAACTACTGGATTCATTCTGCTCAAGTGTGAAGACAGTAAAACAGTCTGAGAAAACAGACTAAACAGCAGATTGGAAAACAGGCTAAAGGAACTGCTTGGAGTCAGACTGCAGTTACACTCCACTTTTAAAGCAAGCTGCACACACACAGAGCCTCACATTGTGTTTATGAGAGATAGTTAGTGTTGTCTTCAGCAGGAGAAATGCTGTATTACATTAGGAGAGCCAGCTCCCAGAAACAGTCCAAAAGTTTATTTGGACAAGAGGGTTAGGAGGCTCTTTTCCTCAGAATCCCTTACTGGAAATGTGCTGGCAGTCTTACTGCTGGGAACTTACAGACATCGACTGCATTACTGATTCGAAATGAAGGGCAGCCATCAGCCCAGCAAGCAAGGGAAATGACTGCATTTCAAATGGGAACAAAGCATGTGCCAGCTGGCTGTCCCTTTGAGGAAGATCTATGAATGAGGAGCAATGCCTTCCCCAAGCAGGACTCCCGACTCCCACTGCATAGCAGCTTTCAGCAATGGCAATACTACAGCTGGACAGACACATGTATAATAGCCATCAGCATGCATTTCACTAGAACAATGCAACTACAATTTGAGGTCAATCCAAACAAGCGATTACAAAGATTGTTAAAAAGATATACCTTCTTAAACCCAGACAACAACACATGTGCTGTTATCTAGAACCTCTCATGAGAGGTGTAGTGTTGACAGCCCAGGGCTTGGTATAGGGTGCTTGTGTGGGGTTATGCACAGTTTGCTATTCTGCAAGCGTTTCTCTCCCAACGAGTTGATTATCCCAGCAGTTCTCCTCTCTAATTCACTGGCACTGCTTTCCTTAACAACTGCTCTGCATGGCAAACAGCAAGTGGAGCATGTACAGTATATCAATTAGTGACAAGCTGATATAAATGTGGTGGAGAGAGAGAGAGAGAGAGAGAGAGAGAGAGAGAGAGAGAGAGAGAGAGAGAGAGAGGACAATTAAACCTGTTTATTCTGAGACACACAAACAGACTCGGGCGCTGACAGGCAGTTCCACAAACACACGCACACACACACACACACACACACACACATCAGAATACTTTTCTATGGGGTGCAGTGAACTGCTCCAGCCCTGAATCTCTCAGTAGGTTTGTTACCTTGGTGTCTAGGTCAAGAGATAGAAAGAAACTTCGCAAACTACTTTTTACAAAGTGTCAGTACCCAAGCAATGCTCTACTGGTCCTGCACTGATCTGCACTGCCTCCTCGCTGAAGGATCCCATGTGTTCTGCTAATTGCTCTTGCTGCTTTATTTGAACTGACATTCTTCAGTAATTCTACACCATCAGTCACTGTCCCCACTGCACCATCGCATATTTTGAAGCGCTTGTTTGTCTTTCCTGTGGTGATTCACAAAAATATCAAGTCTATTTTTATGAAGCATTTAATGCAACGTGCATTCAGGATCTTTTTTTCCTTTTTTTTTTGCTCTTGAAATTTAGGAAGCAACTTACATTCAAGTAAGACTTATTTCTGAGTAAATATGGTAATGTTTTTAATTCCACTGAAAACAAATGCAAAAAATTCTTAAAATAAATATATTACACACACACCACTGTAAAAGCCATATATATATATATATATATATATATATATATATATATATATATATATATATATATATATAGATAGATAGATAGATAGATAGATAGATAGATAGATAGATAGATAGATAGATAGATAGATAGATATATATTCTAACAGCAGCAAGGGTGTGTAAGACAGCGGGGAGGGGGTTAATTTCCTCCCTGCAGGAAAACATGTGAAAATGCACTCCCTGGATAATTGTTAATTGATTTATTGTTTTAATTTGTTTATTCTTTAGTTTAATTGTTAATTAATTTTGTTAACTGTTTTATTGTTTAATTATCCCCTGCACCTGGGCGGTAATTGGAAAACACATTGCTTGGGACTGCTAAGGAGAAGGAGGCAGATGAGGTGCTCTGCTTCCGAGCAGTCGAGAGGAAGAAGAGTGTGCAATTTAAACCTGTGTGGTTTGTGTAAAGGGGTTTGTATTACAGGTAAACGGCTTAGCCGTCCTGTGAGGTAGTCAGGGAGTTACCTGTGTAGTCAGCGCTCCAAAATGGAGTTAGGTGTGGCAGCAGTCTGTTTACAATATATATATATTACACACACCACTCTAAAAGCCATATATATATATATATATATATATATATATATATATATATATATATATATATATATATATATATATATATATGACACAGGAGCTTATTTCTGAAATATGCAATCTCCACTTCAGTTAAAGTTTTATTATTATTACTAGTATAATTATTTTACCATGGCTTTGCTGCAGTCAATCATTCACACTGTGTAGATTGCATCTGGACGTGTCTTTCAGTAAAAGCAATTCCGTGAAAATAATTCCTAATTAAAAATCTTCCCAATCCCTAAATCCTCACAGCTGATTAAAAATGCAGTAAAGATGTAAAGTGTTTTCAGGATTATAAAACAGAATCTCAGAGTTTGCACCGTGGAATCACACACAGTTACTGATCTGCTGGGTAAGCTTGGAAGCATGTGTTAAATGGAAGTATTCTCCAGCACAATGACTGGGGGGGGGGGGGGGAGAAGAGGAAATCCCTAATGAGGATGTTGTCTAACCCTACATTCACAGACCTTATTGTAGCAATCTCTCGCTCTCTCACTCGCTCACTCTCTCTCTCACTCACTCACTCGTTCGCTCACTCTCTCTCTCCTTCCACAAACTGTACATTCAGGACTTGAACCTTGATGATCACGACAGCCAGTCTCGCCTACGGCAATATATTAATTATTTTTTTTTATGAACTCATTTTTGCTTCTCTATACAGTCTAAATATCTATCTTGGTTGCCTTAAAAATAAACCCACAAATTGCTCAGTGCTGTTGCTTAGCCCTGCTTGGCACTGTGTACACAGCAATTTGAATGGATTCCAGTCTGGTTTTCATGAAAACTGCCAGAATGAAATGACCCCAAGTATCTAGTTACAGACCCAGGTATTTTTATAGAAATCTTCACCCTTTTATGTATAGTACAGACATTCCAGAATCCCTCCCAGATACTCTTCAGAGGCAGTGCAACATTCTACAGCATTCTAGTTTCAGACATTAATAAAGACTACCAGTCAAAATGCTTATCCAAGAACCTTCCTAGTTTCTCTTAGTGTATCTTCATACAGCACCAGCTGGCTACTGTATCCATGCAATACAAACCCATAGCGCTTGCCATCATTGGTGCAGTGCTGCTTGTCTGAAACAGTCAGCTACGGTTTCTTCACTGCCATTACTGTATAATGGTCTCCAATGGATTATTTTTAAGCAAAAGGAATAAAACATTTGCAATGGTATAAAACTAGCAAAAGAAAATGACATGCAGGTTCTTAGTGGTTTCATGTCAGTGCCATTCCTCTTTGAAAATGAGCCATTGCTCTTCAAAGTCAGGGACCCGTTATGTGTCTGAACAATGCGGTAGAGGAATTATACAGATATAATGAAAAGGTAAAAAGCATGGAATGATCTAATCCGATTGCAGGTTTTTAAAGAAGGAGGAGGAGGACAGAAATGTAATACAATTTGATAACTGCAATCAGTTAAAAAGGCGAGGAGATAAGGACCCATCCGAAAAGCACAACATCAGAAAGTGTTTTCTAAATGTCACGTCTGTACAGAGTCTGTTTATTCTCTCCCAGTTAAGTGGTGCTGGGAAAATGTTTTCTGCTCTATTAGCCATGGCTGGACCCTCTGTTCCTTACAAGTTCATTTAGATTGAAACTTGAACAAACTCCAATTAAAATGAGCGCTACAAAAGTTTTCACCAACAAAATAAAGAATAATGAAACAAAAAAGCAAAACCTCATTGCCCTCATTGCAGCAGGGTTATCAAGGGCTTTCCTACCATTTACACTGTTTCTGTGGAAGGAAAACACATTGCTATAAATCTAGCAGCAAGCAGCTCAGTCTAAGGACTCAAGCTGCTGACTACTAGTTTGGGAACATTTCAATTTTCCTTTCACAAAAACGAAAAGCTGTTTTGCCCTTGACAAAGACCTTGACAAATCTGGCCCATTTAAACTAATGTAGGAAAATATAGGATGAAAAACATTTGAACTACAGTATACAGTCTATGATAAAACAGAATTATATCTGCCAGTGAAATTTTCTTGGGAGTTTAGGAGTTTAGGAGAACAATCCGTGTGGCAGCCAGCGAGAAGAGGCAGCTCAGCTTAAAACTGCTCAACCTCTTCAGAGATTTAGGGCTGTCCTTTAACTTTCTAATTATAAAGCAGAAATTGTATTGTCTTGAATTTAATCCATAGTATGATAAAATCATGGATAAGATTCAGAAATTTAACAAAAAAACTGAATAAAAACAAAGTTAAAGATCTGCTAAGACAGTAATGAAGGAGGGAATGGGAAGAGAGATTCTGTATTATTTATTATAATGAACTCAGATAATTCTATTTTGATAATTATTCAAATTACACAGCTTATTGATTAATAAAATATTATTTTTAATGGATGATTGTATCCAATACATCTTTACATTTGATTCCATTCATTGGTTATTCGATTCAGAAACATCACAATTATTGCAACACATGTTTCTAGATGAGAAATGGTAGTCACCTAACTTACAGTCAAAACAGTAAGTAGCCATTCTACCTTCAACTGGGAACTCAGACAGGTTACAGAGGACATGTCTCTCAGACAGGTTACAGAGGACATGTCTCTCAGACAGGTTACAGAGGACATGTCTCTCAGACAGGTTACAGAGGACATGTCTCTCAGACAGGTTACAAAGGACATGTCTCTCAGATAGGTTACAGAGGACATGTCTCTCAGACAGGTTACAGAGGACATGTCTCTCAGATAGGTTACAGAGGACATGTCTCTCAGACAGGTTACAGAGGACATGTCTCTCAGACAGGTTACAGAGGACATGTCTCTCAGACAGGTTACAGAGGACATGTCTCTCAGGTTACAGAGGACATGTCTCTCAGACAGGTTACAGAGGACATGTCTCTCAGATAGGTTACAGAGGACATGTCTCTCAGACAGGTTACAGAGGACATGTCTCTCAGACAAGTTACAGAGGACATGTCTCTCAGACAGGTTACAGAGGACATGTCTCTCAGACGGGTTACAGAGGAGATGTCTCTCAGGTAACAGAGGACATGTCTCTCAGGTTACAGAAGACATGTCTCTCAGGTTACAGAGGACATGTCTCTCAGGTTACAGAGGAGAGGTTTCCAGTCAATTTTATCTGAGCAAATTCAAACTAGGTGTAGTCTCCTTTAAGCCTATAAACTAAACTTAATTGTGCTCTGAAAATGCATACAGTCTTAAATCCTAAATATTCTATAGTGTAAACATCTTCTTCACATCTGTTTGAAATGATGGTGAAACAGCACTCACATATAGAATGGAATTTACAATAGGAGCCCCCTTCTCTTCTCTAACCTTATTCTCCTGTCAGACCTTTATTTCTTCCAATGCTCTTATACACAGAGACAATATTACATGTTTATTTTAATCCTTACAGTAACACGACAAACAGTAAGAGTAAATCAAGGATCTTTATTTGTGACTGTTATAAAGTAAGAAAGCATGCTGTGTGGCGCTTGATGATAGCAAAATGTCCCACAGTTTTCATTCCTGAACGTGGTGCGTGTATATTCCCATACAGAGCTGCTGGAAGATGCCTTTGCAGGAATCCCCAGTCTTTATATATTTGATACAATAAGGATGAAAAGGCTGCTGTTTGAGTGCCGTTTGTTTCCAGCCTGTTCTCTTTATATTGTCGATCTCCTTTCCCATGACCTCTACAAGTGGCCTTCACAGGTTTAATATTCCTGTTCACCACTCATTAAGAGATCCCATTGAATCTGCAGCCATTATTCTTTATCTGCAACACCCCTGGTTCAGCGAACCGCATTTGATTTTATACATCTAAAAACTGTAGTATGCTGAATAAATAAATAAATAAATAAATAAATAAATAAATAAAATAATCAGGCAGAAATTCGAATGTTCCCTATTTGAGGAGAATTGATAGTGGACATTTAGTAGTTTTATTTTTTAGACTTTTTGTGCTTATAAATACTGTAATTCCAAAAACTTAAATTAAAACCGATTCATATTTAAAAGTAGGGATTTTAATCAATTAAAGATTCATTGATTATATCATGCCTGTGGGTTTTGACTGATATATCATTGATCGATTAATCTAGTCATGGCGCACAAAGCAGTCCGTGAGAAAGAAATCCAGAAAGATGGCGGAGAGTACTTCAGAAGACGATGCAAACGGGTTACAGGGAGAGATACCCAACATCACGCCACAGCTCAGAACACGGTTCTTCAGGTTATTAGGGGGGTGCCAAGACCTGACTGGAAAATACTTTTCTCCTGACTTCCTGGTGATTGTAAAAGCTCCACAGTAAATGGCAGACTCGGAGGGGTCTCCAGGATGATTGACTCGATCAACTATCCAGCCAGGCAGGGGTCATGTTTAATCTGACCGACCCCCTGTTAAATCTGACCAACCCCGTCCACAGAGCCTGTGTCGTTTCAGACCTCTCGCAGCTCAGCGCCTGGCCCTCCTTCATTTGAAAGTATAGCGGCAGCGGGTTCTAATATCAAATACATTTTGTTCACAAATAAAATAAAAATCTAGATTTAGATACAGCTTCAGTTTATAAATAGGGAGGGGGTTTAGCTTTTAGTTTAAATTAACAGGATTTGCTGCGTGCAGAATGTAGAAAACAAGCAAATGGGGGTAAAAAATGTTATTAAACAAATCTTGAATACAATCTTAAATAAAAAGTCATTTCAAAAGCTGGACAAACATTACAATTACTATTTGTAATTGCATGAACATTATTTAAAGACTAGTCCCAGGTATACTGTAACAATACGGTAATAATAATAGTAAAATCTGTTTCATTTACAGGGTTCTGCTGTGAAACAATTAAAAAGGCTTTTAAATCCTCTGTGTGCTTACTTCCTCATTTAAACTGAATGAGAGCGCAGCATTTTAATTGACTCGTTTTTTGTATTGGAGTTTATGAATTATGAATAATGATTATAATAAAGTGCATCCCTCTTAAAATATATATATATTGTAGCGATCCTGGTTCCCGCAGACAGGCGCATCACACAGGGCGAGGCAATCCACACACAGGCGGATATCGGGCGCGAACCTGGGACCTCTCCCACTCCAGTGAAAACACACTGGATACTCCAGCGAAAACACATTGGAGACTCCAGTGAAAACACATTGGAGACTCCAGTGAAAACACACTGGAGAGTCCAGTGAAAACACACTGGAGAGTCCAGTGAAAACACACTGGAGACTCCAGTGAAAACACACTGGTATCTCCAGTGAAAACACATTGAAAATTCCAGTGAAAACACATTGGATACTCCAGTGAAAACACATTGGAGACTCCAGTGAAAACACATTGGAGACTCCAGTGAAAACACATTGGAGACTCCAGTGAAAACACATTGGAGACTCCAGTGAAAACACATTGGAGACCACAGGGAAAACACACTGGTAACTCCAGTGAAAACACATTGGAGACCACAGGGAAAACACACTGGAGACTCCAGTGAAAACACACTGGAGACTCCAATGAAAACACATTGGAGACTCCAGTGAAAACACATTGGAGACCACAGGGAAAACACACTGGTAACTCCAGTGAAAACACACTGGTAACTCCAGTGAAAACACATTGAAAATTCCAGGGAAAACACATTGGTAAGTCCAGTGAAAACACACTGGTAAGTCCAGTGAAAACACACTGGTATCTCCAGTGAAAATACATTGAAAACTCCAGGGAAAACACATTGAAAATTCCAGGGAAAACACATTGGAGAATCTGTTGAACAACACGGTGCAATACATACTACACAGGACACAGCAGCTCTACGGTAATATGATGTTACATTGCACAGTGGTTTGTGTTAAATGGTAGACTGCATGGTCCGTCCCTGCATGGTGAACTACAGTTCAGAAAGCACAGCTCAGGCTGATTTGACTTGTACACAATATCAAATACACCTGGATTGAATTAGTGCATTATATTAATCTGTATGAAGATATCTGGATATAATTCATATACTATCTCACTGACCAGTATTGGAATTCAGTCAGGGTGCCAAGGTTACATAATAACACACTGTGCTTTTAAAAAGGACCAGTCTGCCTTTCCTTTTCATTTCAGTTGACTCCCTACACTCGGCACAGCTATTTCTAAACAGACACTAACACGTTGTGACACACTAGACTGACTCGCAAGAGTCTTATCTGTGGTTCTACAGCCCTGTCTGACAACACTGGAAAACCAAAACACCGAGATCCTGTTTGGAAAGTGATGCACTTTACATCCCATCCGTTTCCAGTGACAGGGCAGATAAAACACCGAGATCCAGCAAGTACAATTGATCTGCACAGAAACAATTTCAACCCCCGTCTCACTGTTTACTCCATTCGTTTTAAAACCGTGCATTACAGACAATATTAAGTACAAGTGAACAGATATCATTATATTTCAATCACGGCATACTTGCTGACTTGCTGGCAAAAATATAGCTGATGGTCACGGCACACTAGAACAATGGACAGAATGGCATTGGAAAACAGCTTGCTATCGGCAGATAATAGAATCGGATACTGTGATCAACAAAGGTGAGGTTCTGCTTGTTTGGCCCCGATATTCCGTACCATGTAAACTGTGAGAATAAGCACAAGGAGAAGGAGTTCAGGAGGTGCTGGAGATCCCCATTCATGAGTTTATATCCTCACTATAGACAAAAACAAAGCCCCTCACTGACTGCCTTCCTTTTGTTTAACTGCTGCAGAATAGTAGAGATCGGTCTGCCGCACAGATCTCACAATTATGAAATGAAATAATTGAAGACAATGCCACAGTCTGCAGCTCAGTCATTAGCAGCAGCAGCTTCCTTTCTTTCTAGCATGTTTCAGTGTCTCTACCCCATTACGTGTCAGGCTGCCTTGATGCTAATTCCATTGGCTGCAGCGCTCTGTTCTCTAATGACTGCTAGCGCTGTCATGTCAAGCATGGCACCAATCAATCAAACAGTGCTCTCGAGCAGCAGAACTATATCTGGAGACCTCATTGAAACCTCATGAGAGTCCAGCAGGGTCCCGGGGTGACGCTCCAGCAGGGTCCCGGGGCGACGCTCCAGCAGGGTCCTGGGGCGACGCTCCAGCAGGGTCCAGGTCTTTTTCATGCATTTTATGAATCGAAGGGCCGAAATGAGATTTACTGGGGTTCAAAACATCAAACTAGGAATGTTTCTGTATTCTTGAGAACATTTTCCAGAATTGTTTTGGGGCAATGCCTCATTAGGAGTTGCACAGAACCCTATATTATGACTTCCATTTACTTCTAATGGGAAATATGCATAGTCCAAAGTGACTGATGTCAACCCCCGTGTCAATGCAGCCTCATCTTGCTTTTCAACTGTCCTGTAGTCGGTACAGTAGGTAGAATTTTGACTCTTTTCACACTGTCTGTGAACCCTGCCCTGCTAGCTCATCTCCCTGCCCTGCGTCAGTCCAATGCAGCACTCCCAATGGGTCCCCCCAGTCAATATCGGCAACCTGACACGAAGTGATGAGCTCCCGACACACAACTCGGCCATCACATCATCACACCTATCGCTAGAAATGTAGCCTTTCTACCAACCAGCCACCAAGTACTACTTACATTGTTTAATATTGAACCATTTTATGTGGATTCCTACATTCAAAATTAGATTATTTAAACATGTACAGAATGCAATTTGCAATAGACTAAATAATAACTGGGGTCAAATGGACCCCAAGTACTCATTTTTATATTTACTAATTTCTTAGTTAACTGATTATTTAATCTTGTACGCAATGCTGAATGGAAATAATACAGTCTAAATTATAGATTTCATACGAGCAATAGTGTAGGAGGGGAAATGAAAAGGAAGTGAAAGGCAAGGTCTTCCACATCGCGCTGCTTCACTCAGCACTCTCATGAGGATGCTTGAGCTCTACTAACAATAGCTGCCTGGACACAGCAAGGATGGATTGGTGTGAGCTCACCGCTCCCATCAACTGTGCTGTGACAGTTTGTTGGACAGCAGGGCATCCAATCAGAGGGAAGCCTGCTGGGGTGACAGCTTTATAATCAATAGAGCTTGAAGAGTGAGCCACAGGAGCAGATGAAATCAGGGCATAGAAATGGATTCCTTTTGTATTCTGGGGTGGGATGAAAAGGCTCCTGAAGGTTGAGTTAACATGACTGGTCTCGACAGACCCCAGTGGATGCACACTGACACACTGAAGAATATCTGCACCCTGACACACTGAAGAATATCTGCACACTGAAGAATATCTGCACCCTGAAGAATATCTGCACACTGAAGAATATCTGCACACTGAAGAATATCTGCACACTGACACACTGAAGAATATCTGCACACTGAAGAATATCTGCACACTGAAGAATATCTGCACACTGAAGAATATCTGCACATTGACACACTGAAGAATATCTGCACACTGAAGAATATCTCACACTGACACACTGAAGAATATCTGCACCCTGAAGAATATCTCACACTGACACACTGAAGAATATCTGCACACTGAAGAATATCTCACACCGACACACTGAAGAATATCTGCACACTGAAGAATATCTCACACCGACACACTGAAGAATATCTGCACACTGAAGAATAACTCACACTGGAGAATATCTCACACCGACACACTGAAGAATATCTGCACACTGAAGAATATCTGCACCCTGACACACTGAAGAATATCTGCACACTGAAGAATATCTGCACACTGAAGAATATCTCACACCGACACACTGAAGAATATCTGCACACTGAAGGATATCTCACACTGACACACTGAAGAATATCTGCACACTGAAGAATATCTCACACTGACACACTGAAGAATATCTGCACACTGAAGAATATCTGCACACTGAAGAATATCTCACACTGATACACTGAAGAGTATCTGCACACTGAAGAATATCTCACACTGAAGAATATCTGCACCCTGAAGAATATCTGCACACTGACACACTGAAGAATATCTGCACACTGAAGAATATCTGCACCCTGAAGAATATCTGCACCCTGAAGAATATCTGCACACTGAAGAATATCTCACACTGACACACTGAAGAATATCTGCACACTGAAGAATATCTCACACTGACACACTGAAGAATATCTGCACACTGAAGAATATCTGCACCCTGACACACTGAAGAATATCTGCACACTGAAGAATATCTCACACTGACACACTGAAGAATATCTGCACCCTGAAGAATATCTGCACACTGAAGAATATCTGCATCCTGAAGAATATCTGCACCCTGAAGAATATCTGCACACTGAAGAATATCTGCACACTGAAGAATATCTCACACTGACACACTGAAGAATATCTGCACACTGAAGAATATCTGCACACTGAAGAATATCTCACACCGACACACTGAAGAATATCTGCACACTGAAGAATATCTGCACCCTGACACACTGAAGAATATCTGCACCCTGAAGAATATCTGCACACTGAAGAATATCTCACACTGACACACTGAAGAATATCTGCACACTGAAGAATATCTCACACCGATACACTGAAGAATATCTGCACACTGAAGAATATCTGCACCCTGACACACTGAAGAATATCTGCACCCTGAAGAATATCTGCACACTGAAGAATATCTCACACCGACACACTGAAGAATATCTGCACACTGAAGAATATCTGCACACTGACACACTGAAGAATATCTGCACACTGAAGAATATCTGCACCCTGACACACTGAAGAATATCTGCACCCTGAAGAATATCTGCACACTGAAGAATATCTCACACCGACACACTGAAGAATATCTGCACCCTGAAGAATATCTGCACACTGAAGAATATCTCACACCGACACACTGAAGAATATCTGCACACTGAAGAATATCTCACACCGATACACTGAAGAATATCTGCACACTGAAGAATATCTGCACCCTGACACACTGAAGAATATCTGCACACTGAAGAATATCTGCACACTGAAGAATATCTGCACCCTGACACACTGAAGAATATCTGCACCCTGAAGAATATCTGCACACTGAAGAATATCTCACACCGACACACTGAAGAATATCTGCACACTGAAGAATATCTGCACACTGACACACTGAAGAATATCTGCACACTGAAGAATATCTGCACCCTGACACACTGAAGAATATCTGCACACTGAAGAATATCTCACACCGACACACTGAAGAATATCTGCACACTGAAGAATATCTGCACACTGACACACTGAAGAATATCTGCACACTGAAGAATATCTGCACCCTGACACACTGAAGAATATCTGCACACTGAAGAATATCTCACACCGATACACTGAAGAATATCTGCACCCTGAAGAATATCTGCACCCTGAAGAATATCTGCACACTGAAGAATAGCTGCACCCTGACACACTGAAGAATGTCACACCAGGGAGATGAACTCATGTCAGTAGTGCACTGGGAGGCTTCACAAACCTTTCCACTCGTACTGATGTCAATTAACAAGAGAGAGACACAGCCAGGGATCAAACAACACAAACACAGAGCTGGAAACCTCAGAGGCTTTTAGGTGATATTTGTACTTCTCAACGTTTCAGCTCTAGAGGAAAATAATCCCCAAATCCAATGCACTGTCCAATATTAGCTGGGACTGGAAGAGACCAAGAGGAATTCTTTAAAAGTTCAGATGAAGAACAAATATCAGGAACCTAAGAAAATACATCCAGCAATCAGGAAGCTACATTAGTAGCACTACCTCGTGGTAGATGACTTCAAAAGAAAACCCCAAATTAAAAAAGGTAAATAAATACATGATTCAAAGCTGGAAATGTTTAATATTGTATATAAACACAGCTTACCTTCCTGACACCGGCCACTGCTAGAGGGGAATGCACTTTAACATAAGATAAGACGCTAATCTTAAATCTGTTTAGAAATAAAGAGAAAAACAGCACACGCTCCACCTGTAAAATGACCAAACCAACTCCAACCCCATACTTCTCCTGGAGAACACATTAAGGACATTTTACTTATTTGAATATATTTCAAGCAATATTTGCTTCAGCACTAAATAATTATTTGTCTTAAATGGCGAGAGCTCGGATAAATATGTGCAGCGGTACCTTTAAGAATGAGTTTGTCTGTGTGTGCTGCTGTTTAAATGAACGTGTCTGCTTTGTTTAAGCACATCACTCTGCAACAATTAGAATTTCCACTCCATGCAGAGTAACCTTGCTCCAATAGCAACAGCCAAGGGGCCAAGCAGTGGGAAGTTGTCACAATCACTCAAGCACAAGCACACGCACACGCACACACACAGTGCAATACAACACAGCAGAGAATGGGACTTGCCTCTGCAGCACTGATGAGCAGCAGAGTGAGTGGCTATGTGTGTGGGTGTTGTGTTCAAATGCCCGTTAGCGATGCATGCCTGTATCAAAGTGTCTCATTAGTCTGTACTCATGTCTCTGTGTATTTCAAGTA
Organism: Acipenser ruthenus; assembly: GCF_902713425.1. Lineage (NCBI taxonomy): Eukaryota > Metazoa > Chordata > Actinopteri > Acipenseriformes > Acipenseridae > Acipenser > Acipenser ruthenus. The sequence goes on from NC_081195.1 coordinate 182,113, forward strand.
CATGTGTTTAGAATGTCTGTTACTCAAGTGTCTTGGGAGAATGGAACTCTACATTATTATTATTATTATTATTATTATTATTTATTTCTTAGCAGACGTCCTTATCCAGGGCTATTTACAATTATTACAAGATATCACATTTTACATACAATTACATTATTTTTTACACATTATTTTTACATACCCATTTATACAGTTAGGTTTTTACTGGAGCAATCTAGGTAAAGTACCTTGCTCAAGGGTACAGCAGCAGTGTCCCCCACCTGGGATTGAACCCACAACCCTCCGGTCAAGAGTCCAGAGCCCTAACCACTACTCCACACTGCTGCCCCGTGGAAACATTAGGTCCACGACAGGTAGATTGCATACCTCCAGTGCTGTGTGTGTGAATATGCAGTCCTGAGGCCCTTATCAGAGGTTTCGAAAGCTCTGCAGGATTTCTGTCAGCTGAAGCACAACATTATTGATTGCTCGGTCTCAGTGAGGTTAAGATCAATGTGTATCTTGAAGAAGGATAGCACAGGAGTCCACAGTTTGGCTCCAGTTCTATAATTGCTTATTAGAACAGCGAGAGCCTCTGTATCTAGCAGAAATGTGAACAGGTCAATACAGGCTATACTGCAAAAGCCTAAAAACAAAGAAGTGCAAAACCGTGTCCTCCAAAACTGCAAAGTGGTTCGTTGTTGGTGGCTCAGTGCAGAGCTCACCTCTGTCCTCCCTCTGGGCCACATAACCACGGGTTCAAACCCTGCTTGAAGATAACCTTTGTGATGCGCATTTCTTACTGCCTTCTTCTGCCAGAACCACCTTAAGAATGAGATGTATAGCGCAAGGGTTCTGTCCTGGTGAAATTGACATTGTGTCTCCCCTGATAATGTGCAGTGCCAGAGATCTCTATAACAGTGTGTCCCTCCTGATAATGTGCAGAGAGAGAGTGAGAGTGAGAGTGAGAGAGTGAGAGTGAGAGCGAGAGCGAGAGAGCAAGAGCGAGAGAGTGAGAGAGCGAGAGAGAGCAAGAGCGAGAGCGAGAGAGAGAGCTTATGGGTTATACTGTTAAAATCCCATCAAGGAAAACATTTTTAAAAGCTTGAGAGTTTTCTTTGATGTTTTCCCATCGGACTCCCAGGATGGAATTATAGCATTAAACACTTCATGTCATCGGTTAGTTTATATAATATAGAACATACTTTACAGCGGCTGGATGCAAGTGCAGTTTGGAAATACAGGTTTGTTACGCAGTAAAGAGAGGGATGCCCATTCTGGGTGCAGCAGAGGAGTAAATATCAATGTAAATTGCATCAACACAGTATGAGAATGCATTTTGTCAAAGTGAATACAGTAATACATCTTCATTTGAAGGTACTGATTGACTGCTTTATCAAGTGCTAAATTACAGTAGATACTTGAACGCTTATTTCCAACTGCTTTAAACACTCACGCATACATTCTGAGGCAAGTACATAAGGGTATGACTACAGTCTTACTCAGACAAGCCCTTGAAATTGCATTGCTTGGGTTTCCCCTTAAAGTGTTGTGTTCTGAATGGAATTGTTAACCCACTCATACATGGTAAATATATCATAAGAACACAATCTAAAGCAACGTCTGAATGAAGAGCCCTCCACTGAACGACTGCATTGGGTTTAATGAGTGTATTTGCTAAGCCTGAGGGACCACTGAAACACTGCTGAGATGAGAGATTTTTGGCTCTAGGGTCGCTTGATTGAATCCAGCCCACAGCATTAACAGGTTAAAGTCTGGTTGGGGAGACACCACTAATTCACAAGCCCAAGAGGCCAGGGTTCAAATAATCAATGTCAGGTCACAATACAATGGAGCTGGGCCGTCTCAACCTTGCCCTCTGTGGACATTAGTCTAAAGCACAGGCACTGAGTTAGGAATATTTCAATATTCTACCTCCTCTGTGGATAAACAGTTTATTCTCCAGTGCTTCAATCCAGCACACTCAAAGAACACTGCAATTCACATTTAAAACACTACTTGAAATGAAGTCTTGTTGTCTCTGCAGGGTTGGTATATGAGACAGGTGGGGTGAGTTACTGGAGCTCTGCAGGGTTGGTATATGAGACAGGTGGGGTGATTCACTGGAGCTCTGCAGGGTTGGTATAGGAGACAGGTGGGGTGAGTTACTGGAGCTCTGCAGGGTTGGTATAGGAGACAGGTGGGGTGATTCACTGGAGCTCTGCAGGGTTGGTATAGGAGACAGGTGGGGTGAGTTACTGGAGCTCTGCAGGGTTGGTATATGAGACAGGTGGGGTGATTCACTGGAGCTCTGCAGGGTTGGTATAGGAGACAGGTGGGGTGAGTTACTGGAGCTCTGCAGGGTTGGTATATGAGACAGGTGGGGTGATTCACTGGAGCTCTGCAGGGTTGGTATATGAGACAGGTGGGGTGATTCACTGGAGCTCTGCAGGGTTGGTATAGGAGACAGGTGGAGTGAGTTACTGGAGCTCTGCAGGGTTGGTATATGAGACAGGTGGGGTGATTCACTGGAGCTCTGCAGGGTTGGTATATGAGACAGGTGGGGTGATTCACTGGAGCTCTGCAGGGTTGGTATATGAGACAGGTGGGGTGAGTTACTGGAGCTCTGCAGGGTTGGTATAGGAGACAGGTGCGGTGAGTTACTGGAGCTCTGCAGGGTTGGTATAGGAGACAGGTGGGGTGAGTTACTGGAGCTCTGCAGGGTTGGTATATGAGACAGGTGGGGTGATTCACTGGAGCTCTGCAGGGTTGGTATATGAGACAGGTGGGGTGAGTTACTGGAGCTCTGCAGGGTTGGTATAGGAGACAGGTGGGGTGAGTTACTGGAGCTCTGCAGGGTTGGTATAGGAGACAGGTGGGGTGATTCACTGGAGCTCTGCAGGGTTGGTATATGAGACAGGTGGGGTGATTCACTGGAGCTCTGCAGGGTTGGTATAGGAGACAGGTGGGGTGAGTTACTGGAGCTCTGCAGGGTTGGTATAGGAGACAGGTGGGTGAGTTACTGGAGCTCTGCAGGGTTGGTATATGAGACAGGTGGGGTGAGTTACTGGAGCTCTGCAGGGTTGGTATAGGAGACAGGTGGGTGAGTTACTGGAGCTCTGCAGGGTTGGTATAGGAGACAGGTGGGGTGATTCACTGGAGCTCTGCAGGGTTGGTATAGGAGACAGGTGGGGTGAGTTACTGGAGCTCTGCAGGGTTGGTATAGGAGACAGGTGGGTGAGTTACTGGAGCTCTGCAGGGTTGGTATATGAGACAGGTGGGGTGATTCACTGGAGCTCTGCAGGGTTGGTATAGGAGACAGGTGGGGTGAGTTACTGGAGCTCTGCAGGGTTGGTATAGGAGACAGGTGGGGTGATTCACTGGAGCTCTGCAGGGTTGGTATATGAGACAGGTGGGGTGATTCACTGGAGCTCTGCAGGGTTGGTATATGAGACAGGTGGGGTGATTCACTGGAGCTCTGCAGGGTTGGTATAGGAGACAGGTGGGGTGATTCACTGGAGCTCTGCAGGGTTGGTATAGGAGACAGGTGGGGTGAGTTACTGGAGCTCTGCAGGGTTGGTATATGAGACAGGTGGGGTGAGTTACTGGAGCTCTGCAGGGTTGGTATAGGAGACAGGTGGGGTGAGTTACTGGAGCTCTGCAGGGTTGGTATATGAGACAGGTGGGTGAGTTACTGGAGCTCTGCAGGGTTGGTATAGGAGACAGGTGGGGTGATTCACTGGAGCTCTGCAGGGTTGGTATATGAGACAGGTGGGGTGAGTTACTGGAGCTCTGCAGGGTTGGTATATGAGACAGGTGGGGTGAGTTACTGGAGCTCTGCAGGGTTGGTATAGGAGACAGGTGGGGTGAGTTACTGGAGCTCTGCAGGGTTGGTATATGAGACAGGTGGGTGAGTTACTGGAGCTCTGCAGGGTTGGTATAGGAGACAGGTGGGGTGATTCACTGGAGCTCTGCAGGGTTGGTATATGAGACAGGTGGGGTGATTCACTGGAGCTCTGCAGGGTTGGTATATGAGACAGGTGGGGTGATTCACTGGAGCTCTGCAGGGTTGGTATAGGAGACAGGTGGGGTGATTCACTGGAGCTCTGCAGGGTTGGTATAGGAGACAGGTGGGGTGATTCACTGGAGCTCTGCAGGGTTGGTATAGGAGACAGGTGGGGTGAGTTACTGGAGCTCTGCAGGGTTGGTATAGGAGACAGGTGGGGTGAGTTACTGGAGCTCTGCAGGGTTGGTATATGAGACAGGTGGGGTGATTCACTGGAGCTCTGCAGGGTTGGTATATGAGACAGGTGGGGTGATTCACTGGAGCTCTGCAGGGTTGGTATAGGAGACAGGTGGAGTGAGTTACTGGAGCTCTGCAGGGTTGGTATAGGAGACAGGTGGGGTGATTCACTGGAGCTCTGCAGGGTTGGTATATGAGACAGGTGGGGTGATTCACTGGAGCTCTGCAGGGTTGGTATATGAGACAGGTGGGGTGAGTTACTGGAGCTCTGCAGGGTTGGTATATGAGACAGGTGGGGTGAGTTACTGGAGCTCTGCAGGGTTGGTATATGAGACAGGTGGGTGAGTTACTGGAGCTCTGCAGGGTTGGTATATGAGACAGGTGGGGTGAGTTACTGGAGCTCTGCAGGGTTGGTATATGAGACAGGTGGGTGAGTTACTGGAGCTCTGCAGGGTTGGTATAGGAGACAGGTGGGGTGAGTTACTGGAGCTCTGCAGGGTTGGTATAGGAGACAGGTGGGGTGAGTTACTGGAGCTCTGCAGGTTTGGTATAGGAGACAGGTGGGTGAGTTACTGGAGCTCTGCAGGGTTGGTATAGGAAACAGGTGGGGTGAGTTACTGGAGCTCTGCAGGGTTGGTATAGGAGACAGGTGGGTGAGTTACTGGAGCTCTGCAGGGTTGGTATATGAGACAGGTGGGGTGAGTTACTGGAGCTCTGCAGGGTTGGTATAGGAGACAGGTGGGGTGAGTTACTGGAGCTCTGCAGGGTTGGTATAGGAGACAGGTGGGGTGAGTCACTGGAGCTCTGCAGGGTTGGTATATGAGACAGGTGGGGTGAGTTACTGGAGCTCTGCAGGGTTGGTATAGGAGACAGGTGGGGTGAGTTACTGGAGCTCTGCAGGGTTGGTATATGAGACAGGTGGGTGAGTTACTGGAGCTCTGCAGGGTTGGTATAGGAGACAGGTGGGGTGATTCACTGGAGCTCTGCAGGGTTGGTATAGGAGACAGGTGGGGTGAGTTACTGGAGCTCTGCAGGGTTGGTATATGAGACAGGTGGGGTGAGTTACTGGAGCTCTGCAGGGTTGGTATAGGAGACAGGTGGGGTGAGTTACTGGAGCTCTGCAGGGTTGGTATATGAGACAGGTGGGTGAGTTACTGGAGCTCTGCAGGGTTGGTATAGGAGACAGGTGGGGTGATTCACTGGAGCTCTGCAGTGTTGGTATATGAGACAGGTGGGGTGATTCACTGGAGCTCTGCAGGGTTGGTATATGAGACAGGTGGGGTGATTCACTGGAGCTCTGCAGGGTTGGTATAGGAGACAGGTGGGGTGATTCACTGGAGCTCTGCAGGGTTGGTATAGGAGACAGGTGGGGTGATTCACTGGAGCTCTGCAGGGTTGGTATAGGAGACAGGTGGGGTGAGTTACTGGAGCTCTGCAGGGTTGGTATAGGAGACAGGTGGGGTGAGTTACTGGAGCTCTGCAGGGTTGGTATATGAGACAGGTGGGGTGATTCACTGGAGCTCTGCAGGGTTGGTATATGAGACAGGTGGGGTGATTCACTGGAGCTCTGCAGGGTTGGTATAGGAGACAGGTGGAGTGAGTTACTGGAGCTCTGCAGGGTTGGTATAGGAGACAGGTGGGGTGATTCACTGGAGCTCTGCAGGGTTGGTATATGAGACAGGTGGGGTGATTCACTGGAGCTCTGCAGGGTTGGTATATGAGACAGGTGGGGTGAGTTACTGGAGCTCTGCAGGGTTGGTATATGAGACAGGTGGGGTGAGTTACTGGAGCTCTGCAGGGTTGGTATATGAGACAGGTGGGTGAGTTACTGGAGCTCTGCAGGGTTGGTATATGAGACAGGTGGGGTGAGTTACTGGAGCTCTGCAGGGTTGGTATATGAGACAGGTGGGTGAGTTACTGGAGCTCTGCAGGGTTGGTATAGGAGACAGGTGGGGTGAGTTACTGGAGCTCTGCAGGGTTGGTATAGGAGACAGGTGGGGTGAGTTACTGGAGCTCTGCAGGTTTGGTATAGGAGACAGGTGGGTGAGTTACTGGAGCTCTGCAGGGTTGGTATAGGAGACAGGTGGGGTGAGTTACTGGAGCTCTGCAGGGTTGGTATAGGAGACAGGTGGGTGAGTTACTGGAGCTCTGCAGGGTTGGTATATGAGACAGGTGGGGTGAGTTACTGGAGCTCTGCAGGGTTGGTATAGGAGACAGGTGGGGTGAGTTACTGGAGCTCTGCAGGGTTGGTATAGGAGACAGGTGGGGTGAGTCACTGGAGCTCTGCAGGGTTGGTATATGAGACAGGTGGGGTGAGTTACTGGAGCTCTGCAGGGTTGGTATAGGAGACAGGTGGGGTGAGTTACTGGAGCTCTGCAGGGTTGGTATATGAGACAGGTGGGGTGATTCACTGGAGCTCTGCAGGGTTGGTATAGGAGACAGGTGGGGTGATTCACTGGAGCTCTGCAGGGTTGGTATAGGAGACAGGTGGGGTGAGTTACTGGAGCTCTGCAGGGTTGGTATAGGAGACAGGTGGGGTGAGTTACTGGAGCTCTGCAGGGTTGGTATAGGAGACAGGTGGGGTGAGTTACTGGAGCTCTGCAGGGTTGGTATATGAGACAGGTGGGGTGATTCACTGGAGCTCTGCAACACAGAACCCAGTCCCTCTACTCTTTAAATAAGACTTCACTATTGAAATGCCATTAACGCCGTTCATCCACCCCACTCTGATCTGCACATGAAGGGGTTATAAATCCTTCTGTATTTAATACCACCCTGGCCCTCTTAAGATCCTGTCTCAGATTAAACTCATTTTGCAGGGAGCAATAAAACCTGGGGGGGGGCAGTGTGTGTGGGGGGGGGCGGTGTGTGTGTGGGGGGGGCAGTGTGTGTGGAGGGGGGCGGTGTGTGTGGGGGGGTGGTGCATGTGTGGAGTGTGTTTGGGGGGGTGGTGCGTGTGTGGGGGGGGCAGTGTGTGTGTGGGGGCGGTGTGTGTGGGGGGGGCGGTGTGTGTGGGGGGCGGTGTGTGTGGGGGGGGGCGGTGTCTGTGGGGGGGGCGGTGTGTGTGTGGGGGGGCAGTGTGTGTGTGGGGGGGCGGTGTGTGTGTGGGGGCGGTGTGTGGGGGGGGCGGTGTGTGTGTGGGGGGGGCAGTGTGTGTGTGGGGGGGCGGTGTGTGTGGGGGGGGTGGTGCATGTGTGGAGTGTGTTTGGGGGGGTGGTGAGTGTGTGGGGGGGGCAGTGTGTGTGTGGGGGGGGCGGTGTGTGTGTGGGGGGGGCGGTGTGTGTGGGGGGGGCGGTGTGTGTGTGGGGGCGGTGTGTGTGGGGGGGCGGTGTGTGTGGGGGGCGGTGTGTGTGGGGGGGGGCGGTGTCTGTGGGGGGGGCGGTGTGTGTGTGGGGGGGCAGTGTGTGTGTGGGGGGGCGGTGTGTGTGTGGGGGCGGTGTGTGGGGGGGGCGGTGTGTGTGTGGGGGGGGCAGTGTGTGTGTGGGGGGGCGGTGTGTGTGGGGGGGGTGGTGCATGTGTGGAGTGTGTTTGGGGGGGTGGTGAGTGTGTGGGGGGGGCAGTGTGTGTGTGGGGGGGGCGGTGTGTGTGTGGGGGGCGGTGTGTGTGGGGGGGGCAGTGTGTGTGTGGGGGGGGCGGTGTGTGTGGGGGGGGCGGTGTGTGTGTGGGGGCGGTGTGTGTGGGGGGGCGGTGTGTGTGGGGGGGCGGTGTGTGTGGGGGCGGTGTGTGTGGGGGGGCGGTGTGTGTGTGTGTGGGGGGGGCGGTGTGTGTGTGTGTGGGGGCGGTGTGTGTGGGGGGGCGGTGTGTGTGTGGGGGCGGTGTGTGTGGGGGGGGGCGGTGTGTGTGGGGGCGGTGTGTGTGGGGGGGCGGTGTGTGTGTGTGTGGGGGGGCGGTGTGTGTGTGGGGGCGGTGTGTGTGTGTGGGGGGGCGGTGTGTGTGGGGGGGGCGGTGTGTGTGTGTGGGGGGGCGGTGTGTGTGGGGGGGGGTGGTGCGTGTGTGGGGGGGCGGTGCGTGTGTGGGAGGGGTGTTGTGTGTGGGGGGGGGCGGTGTGTGGGGGGGGCGGTGTGTGTGGGGGGGATGGAGGGGGGGCAGGGAGTGGGGGGGGGCGGTGTGTGGGGGGGGGGCGGTGTGTGGGGGGGGGGGGGGGGGGGGGGGGGGGGCGGTGTGTGTGGGGGGGGGGGGTGGAGGGGGGGCAGGGAGTGGAGAGGGCGGGGTACAGGATCTGTATTTCACAACCAGAGCCAGAACCAGAATCTAGGTTCAAAGCAGGCCTGTGGTTGTGCTGTTATTGAAATGTTATCTCAGTGGAGATGCCAGGCAGGAGAAATCATCCCGAACAGCCCTGAGCTGCTTCATTTGCATCCTGCTGCCACTTAAACCACTTGTCAGTTGATCCCCAACAAGACTGAGGGATGCTCATTTTTCTGACCAGTGGTTGATAGGGTCTTCTGCAAGCCCTCCCTTGGTTTTCATTTGTTTAACTTATGCTGTAATAGGTATACAAATGAATAACCAAGTGCTTTATGTTTCTACTGCTAAACTACAAAACAATGCTGAAGATCCCTTTGCAGGATGTGTGTCTCCAACGATCTGTCTGTAAAGAGAGCACCAGGACTGGCTGTGATGCCAGAGGATCCCAGGAGAAGATGGGGCTCAATTCCAACTGAATCTCAGTGCTGGGGAGAGAGCTCTGCAGTCAGGGGAACTCAGGAAGCATCTATCATCTTGTCAAGGGTGAAGTGACATCTCAAATAAACACTTTAGTATCATTTTAACCTCTGCACTCCCCACAATAACAACAAGCAGTTTGTAAGAGCCGTGTGCTGAGGCACTGTCCCTGATGACCGGTCTAACTGACTGGCTGTATAAGCAATGATATTGCCACCAGATACACTTCATTACTGCAATAAGCCAATAACAGCGATTGCACAAACTGGGGCCCCAACACGTTGCAGTATAGACTGCACCAGGCTTGAGGACACTGGATCCCAGACAGACAGGACAAGACTATTCTCCTGATCGTTTCCCAGGTATCTGGTCTAGAGGATGAACTGGAGCTCAGAACATACAAGCTGAATTCTACAAGATGCATGGCTACGGATCAATAAAACACACGGCTGCAATGAAACCGGCACAGTATGACAAATAGTTTGGTTTGGTTTTATTTGAATTATACAATGAGCCCTGTGTGAGCATCTCCCTGCTATTATATAATCAGAGTTTCAGAGACATGCAAGCAGAGCCCTGTGTGAGCATCTCCCTGCTATTAAATAATCAGAGTTTCAGAGACATGCAAGCAGAGCCCTGTGTGAGCATCTCCCTGCTATTATATAATCAGAGTTTCAGAGACATGCAAGCAGAGCCCTGTGTGAGCATCTCCCTGCTATTATATAATCAGAGTTTCAGAGACATGCAAGCAGAGCCCTGTGTGAGCATCTCCCTGCTATTATATAATCAGAGTTTCAGAGACATGCAAGCAGAGCCCTGTGTGAGCATCTCCCTGCTATTATATAATCAGAGTTTAAGAGACATGCAAGCAGAGCCCTGTGTGAGCATCTCCCTGCTATTATATAATCAGAGTTTCAGAGACATGCAAGCAGAGCCCTGTGTGAGCATCTCCCTGCTATTATATAATCAGAGTTTCAGAGACATGCAAGCAGAGCCCTGTGTGAGCATCTCCCTGCTATTATATAATCAGAGTTTCAGAGACATGCAAGCAGAGCCCTGTGTGAGCATCTCCCTGCTATTATATAATCAGAGTTTCAGAGACATGCAAGCAGAGCCCTGTGTGAACATTTCCCTGCTATTATATAATCAGAGTTTCAGAGACATGCAAGCAGAGCCCTGTGTGAGCATCTCCCTGCTATTATATAATCAGAGTTTCAGAGACATGCAAGCAGAGCCCTGTGTGAGCATCTCCCTGCTATTATATAATCAGAGTTTCAGAGACATGCAAGCAGAGCCCTGTGTGAGCATCTCCCTGCTATTATATAATCAGAGTTTCAGAGACATGCAAGCAGAGCCCTGTGTGAGCATCTCCCTGCTATTATATAATCAGAGTTTCAGAGACATGCAAGCAGAGCCCTGTGTGAGCATCTCCCTGCTATTATATAATCAGAGTTTCAGAGACATGCAAGCAGAGCCCTGTGTGAGCATCTCCCTGCTATTATATAATCAGAGTTTCAGAGACATGCAAGCAGAGCCCTGTGTGAGCATCTCCCTGCTATTATATAATCAGAGTTTCAGTGCAGTAAGTAGTCTAGGACTGACAATGCTGAAAATAACTCTAAATAATGGATTAAAAACACAAAGCCTCACTACTGGCAAGCCCGCTCCCTACTCTCTATTCATTCTCTTGGTGCAGATTTGTTTATTTGAGGTTCATTTTTATTAGTGCCTCCTGTCACTCAGTTGTTTCAGTAAGATCCAATCGAATGCCTTCATTTCTGTTTTTATGGTCCAAGAGCAACAATACGGTTCTTATGAGACAAATGAATGATCAGCACCACCATGGGCAAACACACAGAGAAACCATGAAGAAGCCCATTATAGAAGTGTACATGGAGCAGGCACATTGAGACGCTGAGGGGACTGACATGGAGCAAAACAGGAGGTATGCTGGAGGGTTTATGTCATGAATCAGTAAAGTGAGCTCCTATACAGTAGATCAGCAATATTACACTGGCTTCAATACTGAACGTTGAGCAAATCATTCTATTAGAACTCTTGTAGTTTCATTTTGAACTCATTATATACAAAATCCATCACATCCATCTATGTACTGCTATTACCTAGCATTGAGCTGATGTGGCTGAAGAGCAGAAAGCACACACCTGAGGGAAGGGTTGCAGGATTGCTGTCTTTATTAAAAATCACCTGTCTGGGTTGCCACTAACAATTAGTGAAAATTGACATTTCATTGATCTTTTCTTCATTGGGAAAATAAAGCTTTTACACAGTCCTCTCTAACATACCAATAGAGAGAGCCATACCCCTAATAATCTATTCCTTCATGCTTTACCAGGGTGTGAATACAAATCACATTTCAACACAGACCAACTCCAAATCTATTACACCTCGCTGGAGTTATCATTTAAATAGGATACATTATTGATATAGATCATTAATAATGCATTCTAGCACGCAAAACCTCAGGTGTGTTTTAAACATGAATAAGTCAATAATAAACGCTCCATAGGCTGCTTAGTAAAGTGGTACCTGACAGTAAAAGCCACAAACAAAGGACAGGCAGTACAACCAACAGCAGATCTACAACGATAAAAACACAACTCTATCATATCATTACTCATACACTTGAGAAGAGACACCGACTCTGAGTGGATATTATAAAGCGTGCGCACTGCTAATGGACCTAACAAAAGACCGTTATATAAAACAAACCGACACCTCTGAATGCAACACTGCTGTGTCGTTTCAGTAAACTTCATAATAAGCCAGGTCAGCAAAACAATCCACAATGATCTTGTGAACAATTCATTCCGCGTGCAAGCATTTCAAATGGCAGTTCCAATATCCTCTTCTGTACGCCCTAACAAACCAACTCAATATTTGCTTAACTTTTGTTCACTGAGCTATAGATACATTTGAAAAGAGGCATTAAAACTATTTTCAGATTTCATTTTTTTTTGTAGGGTAAAATAAATGACCGTGTTAAAAAAGGATATTGTACTTTTCTATGTATAAATATGTGTTGTACTCACCAGTGAGCTGGTCATACGAACCGTCCACTTCTCTGGCGTCTGACAGATTCTGTTTTCTGTTTTTTCCTTTCATCTCGAACTCGTGTATAAATTACGAAATAAACGAAAAGAATGCCTTTTATCCCGAGTCTGTGAAGCACTTTCCTCGCTTCAACTTCACGGGCATCTGCGGCTTTCCCAAATAGATTGAGTATTATTATTATTATTATTATTATTATTATTATTATTATTATTATTATTATTATTTGTACGATCCCCTGGTTCTCTCTTGCTTCGCCTCGGTGCTTTAATGCACAGTGTCAATGCGCTGCGCCGACTCTTTCTAGTCCTCTGTGTGTGTGTGTGTGTTTAAGAAGCTTCGATTTCGCAAAATCTCAAAATACTGCAGGGTATACACAGCAAAGCAACCGCGGTGTATTATCCTATTAACTGTAAAGTGAGACCGTGCTTTCTGACAGGACTCTGTAACATGTGTTCCGGCCGCTCCAGTCGCTGCTGTGCGCGGTTGCTCAAGCTCACCTCTGTGGCAGGTGTGTGTGTGTGTGTGCGCTTGTCTATCACACGCCTGCACAACACCTGAGTGTCCTGGTGTTCACCTCACGGGCAGTGCTCATATAAATATACAGTACAAAAAACTACTGACACTGCTTAATACCGTAATAACAATGTCAACCTTTATAGTGATGGTGATTATTATAATTATTCTGATGATAATTATTGACACGCTGCCTAGAATGTAAATACGGTATAGTGTAGAGGTCCTAGTTGCTGCTGTCTTTGCGTGGTTTTTCTCTACTGATCGCTCCACTGTGCAACTCTATCAAAGAGGTTTATTCTGACATTCGTTTCACAAGCGTATCATTACAGTAGATTCTCTCTCTATTGTTGCTCCCTCGCTCTCTGCCTCTCTCTCTCTCTCTCCCTTCTATCGAAGTTACTGGTCAGCCGTTACTTTGTGTCTCAGCGCTACATCCACCCGAACGTTGTTTCATAAGAGCGCATTGGCAGGCTCAGCCTCGCTCTGCAGCGCTTTCAAAATCCCATTTTCACAGCGGATCCTGGGAGAGCGGAACACCTGCAATAAAACACGCAGGAGCTGGCATTTAAATATCAACCCCAGATAAAGCCAGCAGGTTTGACAGAACCTGGAATCTTAGCTAAATACACCAATACACGCATACAGAAATACATCAGTTACAGTTACAATATAATCCCTGCCGTCCTTTCAGTCAAGGCGTTGTATGAAGCCCATTGCTGCCCGGGGCTCTCTGCATACTGCATGCTTGTGATAATATCCACCCAGATTTAGTGTTTTGGGCACTAGGAGGTCAATTCAAATGATCTCATATGTGGCCGATCACAATACTGTTTAAATAATGAAATGCAAGCAGCTGTGTAATTGTACTTAAGAGAAAGACGTCTCTAAATACACTGAATAGGTTAACTGCACTCTTACACTGAGAGGACACAAAGAAGCTACTTTGTGGCTTGGAACTTGGTTTCAGGAGACCAAGTTTCAGTGAAACACACTCACATGAAGCTGCCTGGGTTTCTCTGTCTATCCCACACAGAGAGCATTCTGATAGCACGCTCATTGGAAAGCCATGAACACAAGCACAATGTATTCAAAAAGAATATCAAATATTCAGCAGTGTGGAGTAGTGGTTAGGGCTCTTGACTCTTGACCGGAGGGTTGTTTGTTCAATCCCCAGTGGGGGACACTGCTGTTGTACCCTTGAGCAAGGTACTTTACCTAGATTGCTCCAGTAAAAACCCAACTGTATAAATGGGTAATTGTATGTAAAAATAATGTGATATCTGTATAATGTGAAATAATGTATAATGTGATATCTTGTAACAATTGTAAGTCGCCCTGGATAAGGGCGTCTGCTAAGAAATAAATAATAATAATAATAATAATATTAATTCAAACCTTTGAGGATACATCTGCAAAATATTAAGGTCATCATAGTGCGTTACAATAAATGAACTAAGGAATTGTGTTTCCTGACAGCGTGTGGTGTGTGAAAGCTCCACAGAGACGTGCTTTTTGATTAGTTTGAGGGCATGTGATTTCATACTCAGAATCACAAGTAGATGTTTAATAAACTGTTAAAAGCCAGAATTAGCAGCCGTGCAAACGAGTGGGACAGCTGAAGTGAAGAGCAAATGATATTCTGTCATCCAAATTCATAGAATGAATGTGAAGTTTTTGCTTATTATGTATCTGCGGTGTTTCCGTTTCAAATAAACAGCAGCTGCAGCTCCACAAGGATCTCGCCTCAGCGTGATTGCTCTGAAGAGCTGCCAGACTGCTCTGCATTAGGGACCCTTTGAGTCAGAACAATAGGGTCGCTTTCAAAAGCAATATGTCAGGACATGAATAGAATTAAATGGGTTTAATCATTAAAAAGCGTTATCAATTAACAGCACAAGTTAGGGTTCACTAACCTTGTGTGATTCTCACCACCGCTGTTAGAGGTCTCATATCAGTGTGATAATAACGTGCATCACTCTGTGACCTCCAGGGCCCATTGCACGCTACGTGTGCTACAGCAGCATCCAGGACTCTGCAAATGACGATATGGCTATATAACTTTAACAATATGTGTTACACCAAGTGTTCAGGCTACATTACAATGCAGGAGTGTGTGTGTGTGGGGGGGTGGGTGGGGGGGGTGAGTGTGTGTGTGAGTGTGTGTGTTGTGTGTGTGGGGGAGGGGGGTGAGTGTGTGTGTGAGTGTGTGTTGTGTGTGTGGGGGAGGGGGGTGAGTGTGTGTGTGAGTGTGTGTTGTGTGTGTGGGTGTCTGTGTGTGTGAGTGTGTGTGTGCAGTGTGGGTGTCTGTGTGTGTGAGTGTGTGTGCAGTGGGTGGGGGGGTGTCAGTGTGTGTTTGTGTGTGTGGGTGTCTGTGTGTGTGTGTGCAGTGTGTGTGGGGGAGGGGGGTGAGTGTGTGTGTGTGCAGTGTCTGTGTGGGTGTCTGTGTGTGTGAGTGTGTGTGTGCAGTGTGGGTGTCTGTGTGTGTGAGTGTGCAGTGTCTGTGTGTGAGTGTGTGTGTGTGTGTGCAGTGTGTGTGTGGGTGTCTGTGTGTGTGAGTGTGTGTGTGCAGTGTGGGTGTCTGTGTGTGTGAGTGTGTGTGCAGTGGGTGGGGGGGTGTCAGTGTGTGTTTGTGTGTGTGTTTGTGTGTGTGGGTGTCTGTGTGTGTGTGTGCAGTGTGTGTGGGTGTGTGTGGGTGTCTGTGTGTGTGTGTGTGCGCGCACTCCAAACTGGAACACACACCGTCCTCCTGAGTTTCCCAGATTCCCGGTTTTTGTAAGTCATGGTAAAGAATGCTGTAAGCAAGTTCATCACAATTTTATAAGCGGTTTTCTGGATATTAATATGCAAAGGTGACATACTGTACATGTAGTACATACATACATACATACAAACAAACACATGGCCCAGGCCCCTTCATATGTACCCATAGCATGCTGCTCTCAATAGTAACCTGTGGTAAAGAATGTCCTAACTGAAGTGTCACATACAGAGGGCGTGCTCCTCCACTACATCCCTGTCCCAGGGAATAATATTCGGTGCAATTGATGGTCGACGGTCACACACTGTATCTTTACTAAATAAATACAAACAGAACATACCTTTGTGTTCTAGAACACTTGTTCACATCAAGCGCTTCTGCACTTCTGATGAAGGAGAGAACTCTACTGTGTCTCTTGTTAGTGATAATAATAACACTAATAATACTAATAATACTACAGTAATTATACTGCTACTACTCCTACTACTAAGAAGAAGAAGAATACAGTAATAATAATAATAATAATAATAATAATAATAATAATAATAATAATAATAATAATAATAATAAAAGGCTAGGCTGCCGCCACACATAAACACATGCCGAATCCTGTTAATTGCACACACTGTGTGACACAGACACATGCACAAACACACACACACACACACACACACTGCTTCACCAGCTTACATTCATTATCTGTTCTGTGGAGCACGCTGGTCCCACAGCAGCAGCTGCAGCATCAGGGCTCACAGTGTTCAACTGCAACTCCATTCCAGGCACATTATGGGGCTTCATTTAAAGCACCATCAGAGGCGAGAATTAATTACTTGTCTAAAGTTTCAAAGAAAAGTCGTCTGGGAAGCCAGTAGGGGTTCTTGGAATCTGGGAGTTTAATTTGTGTCTTCGGTTCCCAGAGGGAATGTGGAGGGTTATTGTTCTTTCTTAAAGAGATGCTCTCTTCAGTTTCCCATCAGAGACTTGAATTGCTATGTCTATTTCCCATAAAGAGACTGAACCTGAGAACAACCAAAATAAACTCTTACTGATATTAGTGTAGTAATTACAGAATGTGGTTTCCAGTGGTCACTGCAATAATCTCTTTCTGTAATTACAGGATGTGGTTTCCAATGGTCACTGCAATAATCTCTTTCTGTAATTACAGGATGTGGTTTCCAATGGGCACTGCAATAATCTCTTTCTGTAATTACAGGATGTGGTTTCCAGTGGGCACTGCAATAATCTCTTTCTGTAATTACAGGATGTGGTTTCCAGTGGGCACTGCAATAATCTCTTTCTGTAATTACAGGATGTGGTTTCCAATGGGCACTGCAATAATCTCTTTCTGTAATTACAGGATGTGGTTTCCAGTGGGCACTGCAAGAATCTCTTACTGTAATTACAGGATGTGGTTTCCAGTGGGCACTGCAATAATCTCTTACTGTAATTACAGGATGTGGTTTCCAGTGGGCACTGCAATAATCTCTTTCTGTAATTACAGGATGTGGTTTCCAGTGGGCACTGCAAGAATCTCTTACTGTAATTACAGGATGTGGTTTCCAGTGGGCACTGCAATAATCTCTTTCTGTAATTACAGGATGTGGTTTCCAGTGGGCACTGCAATAATCTCTTTCTGTAATTACAGGATGTGGTTTCCAGTGGGCACTGCAATAATCTCTTTCTGTAATTACAGGATGTGGTTTCCAATGGGCACTGCAATAATCTCTTTCTGTAATTACAGGATGTGGTTTCCAGTGGGCACTGCAATAATCTCTTTCTGTAATTACAGGATGTGGTTTCCAGTGGGCACTGCAATAATCTCTTTCTGTAATTACAGGATGTGGTTTCCAATGGGCACTGCAATAATCTCTTACTGTAATTACAAGATGTGGTTTCCAGTGGGCACTGCAATAATCTCTTTCTGTAATTACAGGATGTGGTTTCCAGTGGGCACTGCAATAATCTCTTACTGTAATTACAGGATGTGGTTTCCAGTGGGCACTGCAATAATCTCTTTCTGTAATTACAGGATGTGGTTTCCAGTGGGCACTGCAATAATCGCTTTCTGTAATTACAGGATGTGGTTTCCAATGGTCACTGCAATAATCTCTTTCTGTAATTACAGGATGTGGTTTCCCAATGATCACTACAAATAAATAAATAACTGCAAATAAAGAAAAGTCAGAAAAGGGCATTTCAGTCTGTAGTCGAGTAGTTGTAAACCGCTTGATCAAGAGTACATTATTGTACTTTAGAATGAATCTAACAGTTTAGAGCTACCATATGATTTGTGTCAATTAAACTACTAATCTGGTACAGAGTTCTCTCTTTTAATTTTATTGAGTTAGTGAAGAGGTCTCTAAAAGATGTATATGATGATGCTTCCAGTGCTGTATACACACTAATGCAACCTACTGGACAATAAATACATTCACAGCTCACAGACATGATTTAATAAAATACTGATTCTCGATTCTTGAACCCTGAATTGTATTACCTAAATGTCACGAGTGAAATATTTAAACGACTAACCAATAAATAAATAAATAAATAAATAAATAAATAAATAAATAAATAGAGCGATCTTGAAGAACAGGATGATTTGGAGCTTACACTGTGAGCAGGCAGTGCCATGGCAACAGAAGAAATGATCATATTCTGTTTCTAACAATAGCCTGTGCGTACTGTGCATGGGATCCCATCCTGGTACCCTTTATTTACGTCATATCTATGAGGAAACGGTTTCCAATCCTGCCCTTTTATTAGAGGGGGAATTGATACAGTATTATATAATATGCTCTACAATTAGACAGAAGCAGCAGTGAAGCAGAATCCTGCAGCTTTAGCACTGTATTAGAAAGTGTCTGAGATTGAAGTAGGCTCACCTTGACAAACTAATGTGATTTCAATCCTGTGTCTTTAGATGTGAGGTTGTGCAGTGATTGCATTCATCCATGCATGAGATTCAGAGCCAATGTGATTTCAATCCTGTGTTTTTAGATGTGAGGTTGTGCAGTGATTGTATTCATCCATGCATGAGATTCAGAGCCAATGTGATTTCAATCCTGTGTTTTTAGATGCAAGGTTGTGCAGTGATGGGGCTGGTTGTGTTGAAGCAGTGGAGTGTGCTTTGTGAGAAATCCCATTGATACGTTATAGGTGCGGTATTAAGAATCACCACTCGCATCTTCTTGTACTTGTACTGAACTGCCCCATTTTGTGCTGTATTCTACTACTGCTCTCAATTATAACCATTCTCTGTATCTTGGAGTTGAGTTTACTCTTACAGGTATCCTTTTTGTAATTGCTCTTATTTGTAATCTTTCTTATCATCCGATGTACTACGTGCTGCTCTTACTGGAATTTACTCTTATAAGTAAACATGTTTACTATCAGTTGAACTGCTCCTAGTCGAATTCACTCTTAAATGTGAGTATTTACTGGACTATTTATTTTGCTCTTATTTGAATTTGATCTTATTTTCTACTGATTTTACTGTACTTTATAACTGCTCTTATCTGTAAGGTGATATTGTGTAAGGTGATACTGTGTAATGTGATATTGTGTAAGGTGATACTTTGTAACAATTGTAAGTCACCCTGGATAAGGGTGTCTGCTAAGAAAGAAGAAGAAGAAGAAGAAAATGATCATTCAAATAGACACTAAAAGTGGGTTTCTGATAAGAACTAATCTTGGACTTTCTTACCTACCATTAGATATAATCCAGTCTATGAAACCAGCCACATGTCTATCAGCACTAATCTTGATTTATTAGCTAAAGTGAAAGATTAGTACTGCTTAGTGTTTGTGAACCCAGCCCACAGTGTTGCCTGATCAAGCACAGCCAGAACACTGACCTGTAATCCTCTACACTGTTTAGGCTCCATTACAGAATAAAAGAGAAACTGTGAACTGATAAATTCAGCACTAGAGAATGAAATTACTTATTGAACAAACTCTTCATTTTTTAATCATGCACTGCACAATGCAATATTTCATAAAGGTCAAATTAATTGCATTTCTCTCCAACTCATCTGAAAAAAACATCCAACCTGCAATCAATATCATACTGTGGATTTGTATTGAATAAATAATACAACAGGGAAACGGGCTTTAATGATTCTGGAGCGCAGGTTTTCATGAGGAGAATATGTCGGCACAGCGACAGGATAGATGTCAGAGGTTCTTATTGTTCTGAGATTCCAGTTCAACCCCTGCCTCTACGCTCTGACACAGGTGAGCCAGTGTGTCCTCACTGTGATATGGGCTTGTGCTGTGAAAGTTATGGCTACAGCATAAACATGACGATTCAGGTTTGGGATGTTTTGCTGTTCCTTCTTCAGGAAGAGCAGGTACCCTTTTTTATGAATGTCGTTACAGTCGGTGGCATTGCAAGATACTTCACAGCTGAGTCTAGCCTTGATCCTTGGAACATTCTTAATGAGATGCATTCTTATTTATGAATGCGGACTCACACAGATGACAGGGCGTGGTATTTCTACTCTACACAGCACATGCTTACATCTGTTGCTCCAGTGCAGTATTCCTTATTGAAAATAGAGAAATCCTTTTTCCAGCATATTGATTTAATTGCACAGAACAGCTGGGATATAAACTCAATCCACAAACGACTTTGCAATGACTGCATGCAACTGTATAATAATAATAATAATAATAATAATAATAATAATAATAATAATAATAATAATAATAAATAATAATAATAATAATAATAATAAACTCAAAGTATTTGTTAGAAATCACATCCAAATGACAGAATCAAACCCACCATTCAAATTAAACTGTGCATAATACTTTCTGTTAAATATTACTGTAAAGAATTGACAGGTTTCTTACATTTAAGACCCCGCTTTGCTATGCTTTTAAATTCCACCTACTTTAATTTTTAAACAGTCCAAAGTCTGTTGCTACCACTCTTTGAACAAGCGTCTCGTAAAGACTTTTAAACCCAAAATTCACGAGAAAGCCCCTCATCACTGTCTCGCGTTAAACCCAGAATTCACAAGAAAGGAGAATGCTCTGGAACTTGATTGTATGACAAGGATGGCACTGAAGGAGCTGATAGGACAGCAGGTACAGTAGAGCTGTGCTACTGAAGGATAGCGCTGAAAGAGCTGATAGGACAGCAGGTACAGTAGAGCTGTGCTACTGAAGGATAACGCTGAAGGAGCTGATAGGACAGCAGGTACAGTAGAGCTGTGCTACTGAAGGATAGCGCTGAAGGAGCTGATAGGACAGCAGGTACAGTAGAGCTGTGCTAATGAAGGATAGCGCTGAAGGAGCTGATAGGACAGCAGGTACAGTAGAGCTGTGCTAATGAAGGATAGCGCTGAAGGAGCTGATAGGACAGCAGGTACAGTAGAGCTGTGCTAATGAAGGATAGCGCTGAAGGAGCTGATAGGACAGCAGGTACAGTAGAGCTGTGCTAATGAAGGATAGCGCTGAAGGAGCTGATAGGACAGCAGGTACAGTAGAGCTGTGCTACTGCATGCTGTCATCCCTTCTACTAGACTCCTCAGCACAAGGAGGTTTCTATGGATATGACAGAGACCTGGTTGTGTGTAAGATAAGTTTACTGCTGTTATACTGTAGTCACAATGAGCAAGAATAAGGGACTGCATTCCTCACAATCTTAGATAGACTCGACAATGTAAACCCTGCCATTCAAAATGTAACAAACATAATTTTGACACACTTTTGTCTCGCAAAGTATGATCTCGTCAGCAGGCAGAGAACAGAAGAGGTTAAAATGTATGATGCTTTATTGCAGATATCTGTTCCCATAATATTAGCAATCTTCTTCTCTCAGAGACATTGTAGCAGTATTGAATGAGTGTCCAGGTGTTCTGCTCCTGTATTGTCACTTAATGAATTCACTCCTGTATTGTCACTTAATGGTTTTGAACATTTCATTTTGTGGTTTCTTTGTTCTTTAGCATTTCCATTTCAACATGGCTAGCAGTGATGCAAGCAGGTTTTGCATTTTTGATTGATTGTACCTCAAGGCATATGAGATTCAGATCAGGCATTTTTATTTTCTGTTGTTTGTGGTTATTTCCTAATGAAGCAGCAAAACACAAATGGAAAAATACTTTCTATTCAAATCCATTCTCTTCCAAGAGTGAAATTCATATATCTGAGGCCATCACACCGGTGGGTCTGGTTAGGACTGGGCTGGGTCGGTGGGTCTGTTTAGGACTGGGCTGGGCCGGTGGGTCTGTTTAGGACTGGGCTGGGTCGGTGGGTCTGTTTAGGACTGGGCTGGGCCGGTGGGTCTGGTTAGGACTGGGCTGGGCAGGTGCGTCTTGTTAGAACTGGACCGGGTCAGTGGGTCTGGTTAGGACAAGGCTGGGTTGAAGGGTCTGGTTAGGACAGGGCTGGGCCAGTGGGTCTTGTTAGAACTGGACCGGGTCAGTGGGTCTGGTTAGGACTGGGCTGGGCCAGTGGGTCTGGTTAGGACTGGGCTGGGCCAGTGGGTCTGGTTAGGACTGGGCTGGGTCGAAGGGTCTGGTTAGGACTGGGCTGGGTCGGTGGGTCTGCTTAGGACTGGGCTGGGTCGGTGGGTCTGGTTAGGACTGGGCCTGAGCACCAGTTGTGCTGTTGGGGTCAGAAGTCATCTAATGCCTCCAGCTTGTAGAGATAGAGACCTGCCAAGTCCCACTCAACTGGCCTCACATAGGTTGTCTCAATCCTTAAAGAGAAGAAATTAACAAAAAAAAAAAAAAAGAATGAAGATAATCTCACATTATTGATGCGCTGAGCTTGGAATCTATCTCCACCGAAGCTAATTGTGTCGGTTATTTACAGAATGTTTAATTTACATGTTTTCTTTTTTTTAATAATTGAGTTCTGTTTGATATTTCTGAAACTGTTGTTGGTTTCTTTGTGAATCTAGCCTATAAAAAAAATGACCTCAACAACAATACATGTCAGGGCTTTGTTTATCATAATAAGGGCCTGACTAGTCTATGGCAAATTCACCTAGAATTGAGTCTACTGGAGGGAGCCATGATGCTTGATGCTGCCATCTAGAGGGAGCTGAGGGAAGTGCATTTCAGAGTACAATATGTATCAATAAATGCACAGTGTCACACGTGTACAACGAGCACTATTAATACAGCTGTGGAAGGACCATCCCATGAGATCAGAATGTGTCTCTAATGTATGCTTGTATTGTATCTTTCAATACAGATAATGAAAGCAGCACGCTGGTACAGTAGTGTATTAATAGCTGTTCTGTAAGCTGTCTTATTCCTCTCTGTTTCCTCTGGTGAAAGGGCTGCCAGCTTATCAGAAGCACACACTGGCAGTCCCTGGTCACAGAGAAGCCAGCAAGCTCAGAGATACAATCAATGCAATGGCTGCATTGGACAAAACCTCAGAGAACCGCAGGAGGCTTTACATTAACAGACTGCTATATTAACAAGCTACTGTGGTTTGATGCACTTACAATCCATGACAATAAATATCTTACCAATATTAAATGCTGTAATCTGGAACAACTAAAAATGAATCCACTGCCCACTCGAAATGAATTCATATTTTTTCCAGTATTAAAGTATTTTTTTTTAGCATTCGTGTACAGGAAAAACAAGTAGCTTCTTGTTGGAAAAGATTTTACTTCCTGGGTGAATATGCCTTACTGTATAGTACATGTGTGCCAGCATCGAATACCCACTGATGAGTGAATACCTGCTGATGAGTCATCGAATACCTGCTGATGAGTCATCGAATACCTGCTGCACAGTAACTGTGTATTGATGTGTTCACACACCAGCACCCTCATACAGAAATGAGTAATGGGTCCTCCTCTTTAAAGTGTAATTCATTACTTTAGAGCTGAATGGGATTCCTAATTAGAAAGTAAAGACTCTGTTACACTATGGAGTAAAGGCATTGTGCAATTAAAACAAACAAAGGATCAAAGGTTATTACTAACACACTAGCAGGATCCAGACTGAAGCCCTTGAACAGAAGGGAGTGAGGCTGCAGTTTCTCTCCAGTTCTCGCTCTGCCCGTCCTGTTCAGTATGCAGGAAGGCACTGTGTTTTAGTCCAGATTGTCAACAGTACAGAAGACAAGGACTGGGAGCAATGGGGCTGGCAGCCAGACTCTTCACATATTCAGATTAGTAAAGAAGAATGAAACTCCCTCCACCCAGCAAGACAGGGCAGGACTAGCCTGCATGGATAAGGAGGGACAGTCTGCATGGATAAGGAGGGACAGCCTTCATGGATAAGGAGGGACAGCCTTCATGGATAAGGAGGGACAGCCTGCATGGATAAGGAGGGACTAGCCTGCATGGATAAGGAGGGACCAGCCTGCATGGATAAGGAGGGACAGCCTTCATGGATAAGGAGGGACAGCCTGCATGGATAAGGAGGGACAGCCTGCATGGATAAGGAGGGACAGCCTGCATGGATAAGGAGGGACTAGCCTGCATGGATAAGGAGGGACTAGCCTGCATGGATAAGGAGGGACAGCCTGCATGGATAAGGAGGGACTAGCCTTCATGGATAAGGAGGGACCAGCCTGCATGGATAAGGAGGGACAGCCTTCATGGATAAGGAGGGACAGCCTGCATGGATAAGGAGGGACAGCCTTCATGGATAAGGAGGGACCAGCCTGCATCGATAAGGAGGGACAGCCTTCATGGATAAGGAGGGACCAGCCTGCATGGATAAGGAGGGACAGCCTTCATGGATAAGGAGGGACCAGCCTGCATGGATAAGAAGGGACAGTCTGCATGGATAAGGAGGGACAGCCTTCATGGATAAGGAGGGACAGTCTGCATGGATAAGGAGGGACAGCCTTCATGGATAAGGAGGGACAGCCTGCATGGATAAGGAGGGACTAGCCTGCATGGATAAGGAGGGACAGCCTGCATGGATAAGGAGGGACAGCCTTCATGGATAAGGAGGGACAGCCTGCATGGATAAGGAGGGACTAGCCTGCATGGATAAGGAGGGACAGCCTGCATGGATAAGGAGGGACAGCCTGCATGGATAAAGGACTACAGTACATTACAATTCCAATAAAGATGTGAACTTCCCTGGACAAGCATCTCAATGGGCAAATAGTGACGTTTAGATTCAAAGATTTTGAAAACAAAGGCACCAACATCCTTGAGCAAGATGTGCATTGCAGCTAAAATATTTAATATCATCAACAAAGCTAGAAAGCACATTCCTGTTTTAAAAAAAATATATATAAATATATATATATATATATATATATATATATATATATATATATATATATATATATATATATATAAACTGCTGCGTAACATCAGGATAACAAACTAAATGAAGCATGCAAGAGCGCATGCATCTGGCTTTGTGACAATGAAAAGCAAACTAGCTAGCAATCTGGAGATGCTCTTACAGGCGAGAGAGAATGACAATGCATTGGTAAGTGAGGTCAGCAGATTGACAGTCTCGTCTTCAAGCCATTAGGAGAGGTGGTGGAGAAGCTGTGTGCACTTGAAGATTGAAGTCTTCAATCAATCAAAACCTCTATTTATCCAGATGAGTCCATTGAGAACCAATTCTCATTTACAATGACAGCCTGGCAAGAGGCTCACCCACCACAGCAAACAACATGAAACACAAGAAACAAGGATTCAGTAACAACTTAGCAGCACAGATGTGTCAGCAATGAGTCGACCCTACGGCTGAAAGCAGTCCAACACAGCAAGACGGAAAGCTCAGAAGACTGCTCCTTGGATAGTATGCAGTGTTCCCTTACAGCTGGTGTCCCATGTGTTGACCCTGGATAGTGCAGTAAAGGCAGAGACGCTCGCTGGCAGAGACAGTAAAGGCAGAGACGCTCGCTGGCAGAGACAGTAAAGGCAGAGACGCTCGCTGGCAGAGACAGTAAAGGCAGAGACGCTCGCTGGCAGAGACAGTAAAGGCAGAGACGCTCGCTGGCAGAGACAGTAAAGGCAGAGACACTCGCTGGCAGAGACGCTCGCTGGCAGAGACGCTCGCTGGCAGAGACAGTAAAGGCAGAGACGCTCGCTGGCAGAGACAGTAAAGGCAGAGACGCTCGCTGGCAGAGACAGTAAAGGCAGAGACGCTCGCTGGCAGAGACAGTAAAGGCAGAGACACTCGCTGGCAGAGACGCTCGCTGGCAGAGACAGTAAAGGTAGAGACGTGCGCTGGCAGAGACAGTAAAGGCAGAGACGCTCGCTGGCAGAGACAGTAAAGGTAGAGACGCTCGCTGGCAGAGACAGTAAAGGCAGAGACGCTCGCTGGCAGAGACGCTCGCTGGCAGAGACAGTAAAGGTAGAGACGCTCGCTGGCAGAGACAGTAAAGGCAGAGACGTGCGCTGGCAGAGACAGTAAAGGCAGAGACGCTCGCTGGCAGAGACAGTAAAGGCAGAGACGCTCGCTGGCAGAGACAGTAAAGGCAGAGACGCTCGCTGGCAGAGACGCTCGCTGGCAGAGACAGTAAAGGTAGAGACGTGCGCTGGCAGAGACAGTAAAGGCAGAGACGCTCGCTGGCAGAGACAGTAAAGGCAGAGACGCTCGCTGGCAGAGACAGTAAAGGCAGAGACGCTCGCTGGCAGAGACAGTAAAGGCAGAGACGCTCGCTGGCAGAGACGCTCGCTGGCAGAGACAGTAAAGGTAGAGACGTGCGCTGGCAGAGACAGTAAAGGCAGAGACGCTCGCTGGCAGAGACAGTAAAGGCAGAGACGCTCGCTGGCAGAGACAGTAAAGGTAGAGACGCTCGCTGGCAGAGACAGTAAAGGCAGAGACGCTCGCTGGCAGAGACAGTAAAGGTAGAGACGCTCGCTGGCAGAGACAGTAAAGGCAGAGACGCTCGCTGGCAGAGACAGTAAAGGCAGAGACGCTCGCTGGCAGAGACAGTAAAGGCAGAGACGCGTGCTGGCAGAGACAGTAAAGGTAGAGACGCTCGCTGGCAGAGACAGTAAAGGCAGAGACGTGCGCTGGCAGAGACAGTAAAGGCAGAGACGCTCGCTGGCAGAGACAGTAAAGGCAGAGACGCTCGCTGGCAGAGACAGTAAAGGTAGAGACGCTCGCTGGCAGAGACAGTAAAGGCAGAGACGCTCGCTGGCAGAGACAGTAAAGGCAGAGACGCTCGCTGGCAGAGACAATAAAGGCAGAGACGCTCGCTGGCAGAGACAGTAAAGGTAGAGACGCTCGCTGGCAGAGACAGTAAAGGCAGAGACGCTCGCTGGCAGAGACAATAAAGGCAGAGACGCTCGCTGGCAGAGACAGTAAAGGCAGAGACGCTCGCTGGCAGAGACAGTAAAGGCAGAGACACTCGCTGGCAGAGACAGTAAAGGCAGAGACACTCGCTGGCAGAGACGCTCGCTGGCAGAGACAGTAAAGGTAGAGACGCTCGCTGGCAGAGACAGTAAAGGCAGAGACGCTCGCTGGCAGAGACAGTAAAGGTAGAGACGCTCGCTGGCAGAGACAGTAAAGGCAGAGACAGTAAAGGTAGAGACGCTCGCTGGCAGAGACAGTAAAGGTAGAGACGCACGCTGGCAGAGACAGTAAAGGTAGAGACGCTCGCTGGCAGAGACAGTAAAGGCAGAGACGCTCGCTGGCAGAGACAGTAAAGGCAGAGACGCTCGCTGGCAGAGACAGTAAAGGCAGAGACGCTCGCTGGCAGAGACAGTAAAGGTAGAGACGCTCGCTGGCAGAGACAGTAAAGGCAGAGACGCTCGCTGGCAGAGACAGTAAAGGTAGAGACGCTCGCTGGCAGAGACAGTATGTCTAATGCTTGGCATGCCCTGGTAATTACAGTCTCTGGTGTTCAGAGAGACTCAGGCTAGGTATAAAGGATGCT
Source organism: Acipenser ruthenus (assembly GCF_902713425.1). Lineage (NCBI taxonomy): Eukaryota > Metazoa > Chordata > Actinopteri > Acipenseriformes > Acipenseridae > Acipenser > Acipenser ruthenus. The sequence continues at coordinate 209,193 of NC_081195.1, forward strand.
TCTGCCAGTCCCCCGCAGTGCTATAAATCAGTCTGTATGAAAGAGATACAGGACAGTTAATGGCAGATGAGTAAAGAGTTTTATTTTTTTTATTTTAATATCAAAATCAATACAGTCAGACACAAGCCCTCTGTAAACCAGACCAGCAATCTAGACCGAGGCATGTGTGTGACTGGGAAAGGTGGCAGAACACCAGGTTAGAAATGGGAGTAGATCAGTGTGTAATGTGAAAGTATGGCCAGTAGAATCTCTGCTTCGCTCAGCTCGTAACTCGTCATCCTCTTTTTAATAAATGTTGTATTGATTTTGCCATAAAGACATACTTAGTATGTGCAGAACACAGCGTTACAGAATCTCATGTTTGGTTTACTGCTGGTAAAATACTATTATTTTCCATAACTTTTGTACAATACAGACACAATGGGCTTGGAATAAAAAAAAAGTGTTTTTGAAACTAGAAATAAAGCGGAATGCACAATGGTAGTTGAGGGATTTGTGGACTGAAATTTTTGCGTGTATTATAAATGCATGCATGTTTTTTGCATGTATTATAAATGCATATGGTTATAGTGGCTAGTCATTGTGGGTATTTCACATCTTTGTATTTTTTTTAACTGGATGGTATTAGTTTATAATTCTTTTCTGTTAAAATAATGAATTATTTAACAAATAACAATTAACTGGACCACAGTATGGTGTTGCTTAGCCTCCAAAACAACGAGAGTTTCAAGATTCGAAGCCTCTGTAGAAATGAGACTAGCAGAGATTTATAATATATGACAGCTAGTAGATCAGACCGATGGACTAATGGGAGGCTCTGTCTGTCACACTTCCAGCAATGCTCTACTGCTAGATTATTCATCCTTTAAAAATAACATTATATGGATATGCATCCAATGACATAGATCGATATTGACAGGTAGACAAATAATAGCAAGAACAAACAGCCAGCAAGAACACAATTATAAATAGAGGTTATAGAGAGACAGGCAGGCAGACAGACAGACGGACAGGCAGGCAGGCAGATTGACAGACAGACAGACAGGCAGGAAGACAGGCAGACAGACAGACAGACAGGAAGACAGACAGACAGGCAGGCAGGCAGACAGACAGACAGACAGTGTGGGTCTAAAATAAGTGGCAGATTGGCAGGACCAAACAGTGAATGAGAATGGTGTGCAGGGAGAGACACAAACAGGCAGGTTTGAGTGAAAGAGAAAGCCACTGAACTGCATTGCTTAGACAGCAGCAAGCATTCAAATATTCAGAATCCTAAAAGGTATAGACAATGTCGACCCAGGGGACTTTTTTGACCTGAAAAAAGAAACAAGGACCAGGGGTCACAAATGGAGATTAGATAAAGGGGCATTCAGAACAGAAAATAGGAGGCACTTTTTTATACAGAGAATTGTGAGGGTCTGGAACCAACTCCCCAGTAATGTTGTTGAAGCTGACACCCTGGGATCCTTCAAGAAGCTGCTTGATGAGATTCTGGGATCAATAAGCTACTAACAACCAAACAAGCAAGATGGGCTGAATGGCCTCCTCTCGTTTGTAAACTTTCTTATGTTCTTATGTTCTTATGCTCTTAACACAATGGAGGCAAAGGGTGAGGAACTGCGCTTCTCTTCTACAATCTGAACAATAAGATTTCTATAAATAAATGCCCTATAAATAAAAACGTTTAAATGAGTTACTGCACCCTAACATTTTAATGGCTGCCACTTTCCTGTGAGCTGAGAAATTAGACAGGTGCCCCAGGTTTCACAGGCAGATATTGTGAAGAAGGAATTTCCACTCTTCACTCAATCTGTACAGAGGTATTCCTTTGGGTTCAAAGCGATCCATTTGAAGAAGGAATTTACACTCTTCACTCAATCTGTACAGAGGTATTCCTTTGGGTTCATAGAGATCCATTTTTGATTTGCTTTCATGTCAGTTGGTACACTGTTCACAGTAAATGGGTTAAACTACATTGAGGTCAATTGTATTAAATGACAGACAGATTACAGTAATAGTGCATTATTGCTAATCTATGAAGGAAAGGTGTTTCATAAACAGCACTTGTTATTTTTATAACATTTTCACCAGTTTAGAACCGGTTCAAAGTTCATTGCAAAGTGTCTGCAGTGTGTCTAGCCAACAACCCAGTCTTTAAAACCCCTTATTGGGTTTGAATGAATAACTCCCGTCTTAGACAGGTTTCTGATTGGTATGATTGACAGTTTTTCATCTGATGAATTCCCTAGATTTCTTGGGCCATGGTGTTATGTACAGCACACCATCAATCCCAGGAGTTGACTGAACGTTATCCAGGCAGTCAACCAATTCCAGAGTTCTGAAGACGAAGACCACAAACCATTTCTCAAGCTTCAGTGTCGCCATCCATCACTTGTATTTCATGCCCAGTCATCCATTCCACACACATTCTGTTTGTCAGCTGTCTGAACGATCCCCGACAGCCTGCTCCAGGGGTGATGCATGGCCTGCTCATGCACGATAGAGAAGGCTGCTTTCCCAACTTAGGACCTGTTTCATTAACCACGGAGTGCAGAGACTAATGGCTCTCCGCCTGCCCGCTGTACTTTGCTTTTGGATAATTTACACTGCCTCAGTGTTTGGAGTGGAGAGGGAGGAGCACCCACAGACTTTGCTTCAAGACTCAACACTGACCCCTGCTAGAAGTGGCTGGGCTACATGAGAAAAACAACACAAATAAGACACGACCCCCCTTTGCATTGGTTTTGTGAATACCCCTTACAGTACGTATCCCAACGAGTCACGTTTTAACCTCATATTGGTACCTTTGGGGTTGGTGCATTTATCCCAGCCCTATTTCAATTCACTCAGTTGTCGCATAACCTCTGGACCCAGAAATACAAATATACTAGAAGCTCTTTCATGGTACACTTACAGGCCTCACTCTGAACAAACTGTTGATTAATGAGCTTTGCGGGCATCAGTACTCACTCATGCCCACTATAGTAGAGGATCACACTGCTCTATGAAGAGATTCATTAAACAGGTCACTTCCCTGCCACTGAACCCTACCATGTACTCGCTTTCATTTAGATATTGTACAATTTTTTAAATTTTAATTGCAATGTTATTAAAAACCTGAGTAGCCTCAACTCACACCTTTTTATGTATTTGTATTTATATTATTATTTATTTCTTAGCAGAATTACAGTACAATTAAGAGCAAGATACAAAATACAATGACTTCAGTCCTAATAAGAGCAAATACAAAACAGTATGATTTGATATCGGGGCAGTTCAAGAGCAGATAACAGTGTTGATAGTTACATCAGGGTTAGATACGAGTGCAAGTGAAATACAAGATACTACAGATTGGGTTCAGTGCAGGATTAAATACAGTGAAATAGGGAGCAGATAAGTGCAAGTTAAAGTGCATTTAAGGCAGAGTGCTAGACTGTCCAGAAGGGAAGAGTTGAGTTTTACAGGTGGTGTTTCTTCAGTGGTTTTTTAAATCTCTTGTAGTCTTCATACTGCAGATTTACTCTGTTCCACTTTCCCACTGAAATGCATCCTTTATTATTTATTATAGGCTACTTCCCACGTGAGATATGATCTGCTGTTGTACATAGTATATAGTGTAGGCACAGCTGACTATTAAAACTGTCAGATGAAAAACCTGTAATGGCTGCAATGCTGCTTGTTCTGAATTGAACTGTATTAGGCACACCTCCCCTGTTGCAATGGGGGCCCTCAGTGAGGCTGTCTGCTGTACATGCTGTCACAATTGAACTTGTCAAAGCCAGCAGACCTCCACAGGTTTGACAGCTCCTCACATAGTAATGCTGTTATTTGCCATAAATTGCAGTAGGCAGTGTGATTCCACCTTCTTGCTGTGCTGTGCTCCTCTCTGATTTCAGTGCCACCCCTTATTTATAGTAACCTTCAAAAAGCATGTTCTCAGCCCTACACAATTTCAAGTGTTCTGCCATTTGATTAGAAACGCTTTCTTTTTCTGCAAACTGTACTATCAATTGTTTTTCTTCTTTTAGTTTTTTACGTTTAGTAGCAAAAAAAAAAAAAATAGTCACGCTTCAGCCTTATTGCAAACACAGCCTCTCTGCCTCCCGGTCCCTCAGCCATACCCAATAGGCCATAGTATTAAATCACACAGCTGTTAGAGCCAACGCAGCTGTTATAAAACAAAAAAGAATGAAATGCAAACTGGAATTATAAAATGACAAATGCATTTAACAGGATCTGCAGGGTCCCACAGCAGCCGTGTTATTATTATTATTATTATTATTATTATTATGAATTTATTATTGTTGGGTCCATTGTTTTGGGGTTTGGGTATGAATAGAAGCTCTGAGGTCCTGTTGGCAAGGCTGAACTGGCACGTTTATTTTTTTACCCAGACTGCCCTGTGTCTTTTTGTCATTCTTTCTCTTTGGTTTTGGCAGGATGTCTATTCATATTGGCCTGGATATTTCTGAAGTGTCTCCATTATAAAAAGGAACAGACTCAGCATTGCTATTCCAATCAGAAATTCATTTCTAAGGCTAATGGCAGGGTGCTGGCATTGGCGCATCAATTCTCAGCAGCAAACAATTTTCTTATCCACTAGCTAATGGGCTATTTGCGTAATGGGCGTGAATTTAATTAGCAAACCGATTGGGGGCTGAGGGCCGAGCTTGGTTAGCAGATTATTAAGCAGAAGTTAATTCAAGAGCAGCACTTTGTGTTTAAAGATACAAAGGCTGGCTTTAGGAATGGATTCCAGAGGGATGTCATTACAGAGATGAAAAACCTGCACGCTGTCCCGTATGGACATGAGGGGGTCCCTTCATTACAGAGATGAAGAGCCTGCACGCTGTCCCGTATGGACATGAGGGGGTCCCTTCTAGAACTCAGTAGCAGCTATTCAATGGTGCTCTGGAGTGCATTTACTTACTAGTGCAATTTTTTGGGGGAAATTCAAAACTTTTTAGTTTGAAAAAAGCTTGCAAACAAAAAAAAAAAACCTGCAAGAGATTTTTATGCAGACACAGCAAGAAATGTTTGATCCGAGCAGGGATGCCAGTAAGAAGTAATAATATTGTTAGCCACTAATCCTTTAATCTGTTCTGCTTTTACTGAGCAAGTGTAGTTAATGTGCATGTATCACAAGGCACTTCTGCATGAACTCAGGGTTTGCTGGAGCACAGTGGAGAGTCATGGAGAGGCTATAATAAGAGCTTGATTAGTCACAGTGGTAACAAGCTCAGGTGTGTCTTATTAAACCCATAGTAAACTCATTGAAGTCAAGGTTGTGCCAAATTGCTGATGATCAGCATGGCAGAGCAACCACTCCTGGTCAGGTGCCAGACATGGCCAGGCAAGGTGGAGATGAGTCAGGCTCACCTCCAGGGTTTAGACTCCTGTCAATATCTGCTGATTGGGATCAATGGGAGGAAAGAGGACGCCCCTTGATCTTCAGTCCTTTCCTCAGGCATGAGCTGCTTCAGTGAGATTCAACCTCTGGCATTTCAAATTGGGAAGAAAACAAGGGTGAAATACATCTTTTGGCAAAACATCAGTGCATCACATCACTCAAGCTCTGCAGCAATAAGGCTCTGTACATGACTTGCACCCCTGGGCTGCTCCTGGAACAGACAGCACGCTGCTCTATTATATTAGCAACAGATCATTGATTGAAATTGTGACTCCAGGGTAGTGAACTGCACACAGCTGTAAGGTGTTGGAAGCAGGGAGACAAGCTTCTCAAAATGACACAACTTGACAGGAACGTGAGCAGGGTTGAGAAATTACACGAGGAGTGTGACAAAAACAAACAGCAATTGAGACAGTTAGAGTAAGACAGAGAATTCAATTCAAATGCTTTCCTATCCAGGAAGAAACATTAAAAACGGGGTTACCATGGCAACTTCGCCAAGACGCTTCCACTGCAGCGGCACCAATTCCAAGTTGTATCGGCTCACATACAGACAACACTAACATATGCAATAAACAGAACAAGGGTTAAAGCCTGCTGACTGGAACACAGTGTAACACGATCAGAGACAAGTGGAAGGAGAGGGAGTCCATGAAAGGGAGGCGGGGAAAGAGAGGCAAACAGCCTGCATCCTCCAATGCTGGGAGTACTTTGTCCTTTCTGTGCATTAAACTAAACTAAACACAGCAAGGCATTTTAATTTAGGTCTGCAGCAGAGAGAGAACGAGAGCCAGAGAACCACTTTCAGAGTCCTTGTCATCTCCCATATTCATCACAATGAAGCAGATGCACACTAAAAATGTTAAATATTTAAAAAAATGGGATTTCAATGTTTTTACCACAGCGCACTCAAAAACCCATTCTGCTGCTCATCCTCCGTAACAAATCCATGCAAATCGTTTGAAGTTTTTTTTTTTCTTGGCAGTTGGCAGCTGGCATCTCGACAGGGGAGTAGGAATTATTCAGCAATATCTTATTGTTAAGATTGTTACATAAGCAGTGTGGAGCTCAGCCACAGGGATGGCAGACAGAGGCAGTGCTGTGCAGAGGCTAATGAAAGGTACCGCTGGCAAACTCAGTCAGGACTGACAAGCGACCCACACTCCCCTGCAGCCTCCATTCTGACACAAGCAATCCACACTCCCCTGCAGCCTCCATTCTGACAAGAAACCCACACTGCCCTGCAGGCTCCATTCTGACACAAGCGACCCACACTCCCCTGCACGCTCCATTCTGACACAAGCGACCCACACTCCCCTGCACGCTCCATTCTGACACAAGCGACCCACACTCCCCTGTACGCTCCATTCTGACACAAGCGATCCACACTCCCCTGCAGGCTCCATTCTGACACAAGCGACCCACACTGCCCTGCAGGCTCCATTCTGACACAAGCGACCCACACTCCCCTGCAGGCTCCATTCTGACACAAGCGACCCACACTGCCCTGCAGGTTCCATTCTGACACAAGCGACCCACACTGCCCTGCAGGTTCCATTCTGACACAAGCGACCCACACTGCCCTGCAGCCTCCATTCTGACACAAGCGACCCACACTGCCCTGCAGGCTCCAATCTGACACAAGCGACCCACACTGCCCTGCAGCCTCCATTCTGACACAAGCGATCCACACTCCCCTGCAGGCTCCATTCTGACACAAGCGACCCACACTCCCCTGCAGCCTCCATTCTGACACAAGCGACCCACACTGCCCTGCAGGCTCCATTCTGACACAAGCGATCCACACTCCCCTACAGGCTCCATTCTGACACAAGCGACCCACACTCCCCTGCAGCCTCCATTCTGACACAAGCGACCCACACTCCCTTGCAGGCTCCATTCTGACACAAGCGACCCACACTCCTCTGCAGGCTCCATTCTGACACAAGCGACCCACACTCCTCTGCAGGCTCCATTCTGACACAAGCGACCCACACTCCCCTGCAGGCTCCATTCTGACACAAGCGATCCACACTCCCCTGCAGCCTCCATTCTGACACAAGCGACCTACACTCCCCTGCAGCCTCCATTCTGACACAAGCGACCCACACTGCCCTGCAGCCTCCATTCTGACACAAGCGACCCACACTGCCCTGCAGCCTCCATTCTGACACAAGCGACCCACACTGCCCTGCAGCCTCCATTCTGACACAAGCGACCCACACTCCCCTGCAGCCTCCATTCTGACACAAGCGACCCACACTCCCCTGCACGCTCCATTCTGACACAAGCGACCCACACTCCCCTGCAGGCTCCATTCTGTCCCCCAGCCCAGGTTCAGGCCCAGGACCCAACACAAGAGTTTCCAGGTCCTTGGTTTTTAAATAGCAAGTAGCTGTGCTGTGTTGCTGTTGTTTTCTATAGCCCGTGTTGAGGAGTTTCACCAGAGCGGAGGAGTCGCTCTTCAGTTCTAGCTGCCTGCCAAAGCGTCTGAGATCCGTTTACAGATCAGCCCGTGTGTATTCATAGAAGAACCAGAGCCCTCTTGTCATCTCTGCCACCTTGGCTCAGGTTTCCTTTTGTGTTCCTGGCAATACACAGCAGTGCTCTATAGGACGATGGAGCCTATTGCAATAACAACCACTCAGATGATTGCAAACCTCACAGAAATATAAAGACAGTAAAATAAATAAAGAAAATGGCATTTGAATCTATTTAACTCTCTAAATTGAACCAATAAACCTTTGACCAGGCCCTTATGTATTTAATCAATGTCATTGTACCTACTAAACCCAGAAGGGAAATGATGTGGCAGCCGCGGATTGGAGGAGTGGCTGCAATCGTTCACTAAGGGGTCATGAGTGACGGTACAAATAGGGGACGGAGCGACGTGGTCTGTTCCTTCGTTAATGGTTAAGTGACGACCCGGAAGGCCCAGTATTGTGTGTATCGTATGGTGAGTGTTTTCTTTGTTTGTCTCTAATTGTTACTTGTTCTTATTGTTATTAGTAGACAGCTAACACGTTCCGGAGCTGTTGCCAGCGGCCAGCACGAACCCGGACATCACTGCACCTGTATCACGATGACTTGTATTTGCACCACGAGCACTACAGCACGCACCCAGGATTGGTGACCATGTTTGTATATTGTGGATGTATTAACTGTGTGTGTATTCTTTGGGACTGCAAACCTGTTTTATAGAACAGTGCAATACACATTGCTGTGTATTGCCTGGGATTATTGCTTTGGTCGCCTGAATTAAATCTCTTTTCTGATTGGATTATCACTGTCTGTCTCTTCATTGCGCATCGCATCACTCCTAGACCTGTATCCTGCAAACCACTTTGTCATACATGCTCATATGCAAAGCTCTAATCTTCAACTTTCAACTACAGCATAAACACAAACCCAGCAGTGAAGACATGGAAACACACGCTAGCACGCTGCGTGTGTTCCCGATGGTAGCTCTTTCAGTCTGCCGAGGTCACAGTTTGCCCTGCGGCTAGAGAAGCCTGGATCCTGTGGAGCTGCCAGTGGTTCAGTGGTTCAGTGATGCTGCTGTCACCCCCCTCCTCCCTCATTGGCTGCTTGGCCTGGGGGCTGGAGGGGAAAAGTAACCAGCATGAGCTGAGAAACCAGTCAACCCTGAGGCTTTCAAGACACAGCTCTCAGACAGACACACAGGCAGACAGACAGACAGACAGACACTGTGTCGACTCAAGACTTCTCATTTTGTGATGCAAACAAAGCATTTGGATAAAGCATTAGTCTGCATTAAACTAGCCCTGCTTTGACAATAACTTTCTTATCTTTCATAAACATCCATAATGTAGACTTGCTCACACAAAAGCATAATCCAAACACACACTAACTAAACAGATGCATCCTCTTTAGTTTAATGTAATTTCAGTTTATTTCCATGAGCGATTCGTAAATCAAAAACACAACATTTCCTTCTGTATTTACTCTGTGTATTATCAGTCTGAAAAATCCTGATCGTTTACTCTCACTTACTTTTATATATTTTTAATATTTAGAATGGATCATAAACTAAATTGTTACCAGACTACTTAGTTACGTATAAAATAAAATAAAAAACTCATCATTGTAAAGTAAAAGGCTTGGATAAAGTGTAATATGCAATATAAAACAGATACATTCCCCATTATATTTAGTATCCCCCATCCTAAATGAACACAAATAGCATTACAGTGTAAGCACGTTTCACAAGCACCTATGTTACCCTGATGGGAGGCATGACCTGAATCGTCTGTCTGGCTAGTTTCTGTTGTGCTTTTGAGGGTATGTGTCTGTATGTCAGAAGTAAAGAATAGTATTGGGAATCCAAGACATTATATAAAAAAAAGAGCACCAGAATTGAAATCACTTTAGCTAGTGTTGGCCTTGTATTGGATTCTAAGACACGACACGAAGTAGTACTGCAGTGCTCCACTTAATGCCGTCAGCTGGACTCAATTCCCAGCCACTTAATTTAATTAGCCCCAGAGGAGCAATGCTACTGCTCTGTAATTTGTGGAGGATGGCAAAAGGTTGATTTCTGCATGCAGAATGAGAAAGTGACCAGTCAATGCGCAGGAGGCTTTATGATTTACAAATGCTTTCTGCTATCCATGCTCCCTGATTGAATATGTTTTGGGTAATTGCTCTTTCAGATCTATAGCTGAGCTTCTTCTCTATTAACAGTATGCCTTGGAAACTGAATTTCACTTAGCTTGCCTCCAACCTTTCAACTCGTGTTCCTTACAAACTAAAATTCCTTCCAGGACTTTGTAATCTGAATGCTGGTTGTAAGCAGTTCACCTCTAATTGAGTCAGTGAGGGACACACAGGTATTCGTCATCACTAGCACACATCACCTTGCCTCCCCCTATCCACTGTGCCAGCAGCCTCACAATAACTCAATGCAATGGACCTGTAAGGATGCACAAAGGAACAGGCTGACCCGATCAAACAGGAGACCTGTGAGGATGCACAAAGGAACAGGCCGACTCAATCAAACAGGAGACCTGTGAGGATGCACAAAGGAACAGGCCGACTAGATCAAACAGGAGACCTGTGAGGATGCACAAAGGAACAGGCAGACTCGATCAAACAGGAGACCTGTGAGGATGCACAAAGGAACAGGCCGACTCGATCAAACAGGAGACCTGTGAGGATGCACAAAGGAACAGGCAGACTCGATCAAACAGGAGACCTGTGAGGATGCACAAAGGAACAGGCAGACCCGATCAAACAGGAGACCTGTGAGGATGCACAAAGGAACAGGCCGACTAGATCAAATATGCAATACCCTACTCCTCTTAATGTTAAGGCACCTATTGCCTTATGCAGCTGTGGATGAGTGGAAGCCACTGGAAGTGACAAGCAGCTCAGTGACATCGTTGCACAGGCACTTCATCATCCCAGTCCTTGTCAACGCTTTGCATTTGTAATTGAGAGAACATTTCCACCGAGTTCACAGGCTGCCACAAATCATCAGGTTAGGAAGTCAATACTCACCCCATTACACCAGACTACAGAATAAAACCATGCACACATGGAGCACAGAGAACTCTCCCATTACACCAGACTACAGAATAAAACCATGCACACATGGAGCACAGAGAACTCTCCCATTACACCAGACTACAGAATAAAACCATGCACACATGGAGCACAGAGAACTCTCCCATTACACCAGACTACAGAATAAAACCATGCACACATGGAGCACAGAGAACTCTCCCATTACACCAGACTACAGAATAAAACCATGCACACATGGAGCAGAGAGAACTCTCCCATTACACCAGACTACAGAATAAAACCATGCACACATGGAGCAGAGAGAACTCTCCCATTACACCAGACTACAGAATAAAACCATGCACACATGGAGCACAGAGAACTCTCCCATTACACCAGACTACAGAATAAAACCATGCGCACATGGAGCACAGAGAACTCTCCCATTACACCAGACTACAGAATAAAACCATGCACACATGGAGCACAGAGAACTCTCCCATTACACCAGACTACAGAATAAAACCATGCACACATGGAGCAGACAGAATGCAGTGTAGCAATAGGGCGGTAGCAGCCCGCTGGCTTGCTGTGTGTCAAGCTGCCACGTCTCCTGCTGATATTCTTATTCGGAGGCCTAAGACACTGTCTATACTAAGAAAGTTTGCTTAGAATACGATGACATGGTTCCTGGGTATTGCTTGCTTGTAATTGTTTTTCCTAACCTCGGCTCCCTTGAACATTGCTGCTTACTTAAAGCAATGTTCTCAGGCAGATTTACATTATTTTCTTGTGATCTCCTTTTATTACAAATTATCCCATTAGTTTCCACAGTCTTCTGAAAGTGATGACTGAAGCACAACGTGTTCTGGGTTCCTACAGGACATACACTGCTGAAGAGTCGCTCTTCAAGCAGGCGAGCTGTGGACAAAGTGTCTCAGTTTCTACAGGCTTGTGTTGCTGTAGGTGATTAACGTTGCTCTCCAAGCATGACAATTCTGACACCAAACAGTTCTCTCCAAAACTGATGTGACCAGATAAATCTCTGGACTTACTGGAAGTTGCCAATAGCAATTCAGAACTCTTCATTCATTCATTGTTTTGTTTCTTAATCATGATTCTGCTGTCAAGGATGAGGCGAAGTAAACATACACAATGTATACAAGCATACATTGATCCTGCCTGCTGGATCTCTCGTTGTAGTACCCAATCGCTGCTTTTCTGAAAACACCTATAACATGTTTTTAATGTCTCTGCAATGGATAAGTTCCTTAATGTGTGCTGGGTGTGCAAGAAGCACCACTACAAAAATCAAATGCACATTTACCTTAATGTGTGCCCCTTTAAAATAAGCAAACATGAGACCTAAGGGGAGGCAGAGATACATAAGGTCAGATTTACTGGGATTTTTTTTGTTTGTTCGTTTGGTCTTAAAATGGAAGGCCTGCCCAATCGGAACGAGTCTTCCATATGCAGTCTGAAAAAGGCACCCCTGCACTGCTAGCGCTTGGGATCAGTTACCTGAAACAGAGCTAATGACAAGTGCAATTGTAAATTAAAATCCATTTCAATCTGCGCTCCTGTGTGAGGAAGCCCACCAGCCAGCCGGGTAAGACAGCTGCCTGTTGTGTTTATTTACAGATACATTATTCATTGACTTTGCGCAGAGCTCTTGTTAATCCCCCCGGAGAGGATGTCAATTAGGAGGCTCCTCCTGTAGAGAATACAATAAGCCACTGGATTTACCAAACCGAAGCCCTTTGTGTTCCAGGGAACAGGCTGCGGGGCTCATCTGGGGTATTGTCAAGGCATTGAGGGTTGTGTCCTACCCAAACCCACACCCACCACTTCTGTAACATTTCAATATTGCTTGCAAATGGATTTGCAGTACATTACAATTTCAGACGGTGGTTCATATGTACAGAAACACACAACAATCCCCCCCACTTTTTTCCATTGACTCTATTATCTATCATCCTCTCAACACAAAGCAGAGGCGGCATCTCAGCTGTTCACCAGTGAAGATCAGCCGTATTGTGCAAGCCAACAGGATTAATATTACTGTCTGGGTAAACGAAATACCTTATTGCTTTGTTTTACCATTCACTCTGAATTTGTCCAAGTAAAAAACATGATTATACAGAATAATCTAAAAATCATTTGAGATTTCTAGTATTAGGATTCAAATACAAATGTTTTTGCTACACAAACATCATATACAGTACGTTATAAATCTCTAATACATACAAAAATAGCATCATGCTTTGAAACAGTTGGCAGCAGGGTAGATGGCACTGAAGGAAACTAATTCCTCTCTCAGCAGGGAAAGCACTGACAAACTGCTACAGCAGACGGTGACTGGAGGGGAATGCATTTAGTGGGGCAATTTCTTTAAAAGGGGAAAGGAACTGCTTCATAGATTGCCAAGTCATCTGTAGCTCGCTAGAATTAATTACCCTGCAAATAAATATCGTCTTGCTTCTTTTACAAACACATGCAGTAGGAACTCTTTAGGCAGGGTAAGCTGATGTAACTGAAGCTGCAACATTGTGACTGCAGATAGAAATACATCGATGACCTGCAACCAAGCAGCCAACACACATCGAATCCTGCCAGCGCCTCGCTCACAGGCAAAGCTGTTAGAATGTTCAATTATATTCCCACAACGGTTCAGAAAAGCTGAAGATCAGTGGGTGAGCCCACCAGCAAGTCAATCCCCTCGTACACCCAGGAGCTCAAAAGCAGACGCTGGCAAAAGTACCCCTCCCTGGAGGACACAGGCCAGCCACGTCTGCTCAAGCACACCTGGCCAGCAGTGGCCGCTGCAGCGCTGGGAGGTGAAACCACGCAACATTGGCACAGTGAGGACACAAACCTGCTCTCCTGACTGCACCACTGCCAAAGGGATGGAGGCTGTTTGCAGTCTTCTGAGATCACCCGTGATGATTCAGCCCTGGTTCAGAGACAGCCACTCACTGACGGAATCTCATTGGGTGAGGAACTTCTCTTGATGGCTGAGCCAGTCATGACCACCGCCTCCCATCACACACACACACACTCAGCATCACAAGCCAGTCACATGGAAACACCCTCCCTGCACAGTCACTTGAATCACAAACTTCCACCACACACCTTGATGTTGTTAGAAAAAATGTCTATTTTAAGAAACACTACATATAAATAACACTGAACACCATTTTTTTTAAAGATAATACAATTCTGAAGTATGAAAATTCTTACATTGATTTCCTGTACCAGATGATTAATTCAAAATTGAGACCAATATAATATTCAGCAACTTTCACAGTTCCTGATGCCCTCCCACTTTCCTCCATACTGAAGCACACAATGTGATGAATAAGGAACTTCTTTAAAATCATCAGACTACTTTCTTGATTCATAATTCATCTCTGCATCAAGATGTGGTCATTACCCCCACCCCCACCCCAGTGCTCAGTACTGACTTGAAATGTCCGTCTTTCAGATATCCAGTACCAAGCTCTGTGTATTAAGTTTGTTGGCTGTCAGTGTGTGCGACGCTGTGTTTAAAGCTGTCGGCTCTGAAAAGGCAGGGTACTTATGCAAGCAAAGAATAATAACATAAAAATGAATCCGTTGTGTTAATGCACACACGCACACACGCACACACGCACACACGCACACACCCTGCCCACATCGACATAGCAGAAGCCAGGACTGGCAATCCCAGTCCAGACACACCTCTCTACACTTTACACAGTGATTAAGAAGCCTGGTTTTATTCCCCTGTGTTTGCAGTGAGTTTAGAGATCACAGTGCTTGTGAAGTGCCTGCAGCGATGGGATCCAGAGCCTCAGGATATGGAGGAGAACTCCTTCAGCAGGACGTCCTGGCTCAGGGTGTTCAGGGAAACGTTCTTCCGCACATTCAGGCTTATGGATCTTACCTGAGCATTTAAAAAATGAGGAGTTAGTAATCTCAACATAACAAGAGGCACATTGACTGTGAGATAAGGATGTGACAGTCTAGGAATCTCAAGTTGCATTCATTTGCAACCAAGAGAAAATGACTCATCAGGTTATTTAACTTAAGGTGACATTTCTGTGTTAGTGCTGAAAGAGTTAAAAAGCTAGCAAGAACTGAAGAGCATTTGGGTCTATGAAGAATGAACCAGATTCTTGTATTTTTTTCTAGCAGTCAGAGATTGCAAATGGAAACTCAGCACTGCATTTTGGAGCACACTTAACCTCCTTTCACTCACCAGCTCTTTGAAGAAGGCTGCCTCTTTGGGCTGCTCTGAGTATCTCTCGTACTGATCCAGCCCGTCCTGCAGCTTTAGTGTCAGCGTGTCGTAGTTCGAGCGCACCACCTCCAACACCTATAGACAAGGGCAGGAAGCACGCTGTGAGCTACAGGCAATAACAGAGACCTCTCCACAAGGAAGGCATGAACAACAACACAGGCAATAACAGAGACCTCTCCACAAGGAAGGCATGAACAACAACACAAGCAATAACAGAGACCTCTCCACAAGGAAGGCATGAACAACAACACAAGCAATAACAGAGACCTCTCCACAAGGAAGGCATGAACAACAACACAAGCAATAACAGAGACCTCTCCACAAGGAAGGAATGAACAACAACACAAGCAATAACAGAGACCTCTCCACAAGGAAGGCATGAACAACAACACAAGCAATAACAGAGACCTCTCCACAAGGAAGGAATGAACAACAACACAAGCAATAACAGAGACCTCTCCACAAGGAAGGCATGAACAACAACACAAGCAATAACAGAGACCTCTCCACAAGGAAGGCATGAACAACAACACAAGCAATAACAGAGACCTCTCCACAAGGAAGGCATGAACAACAACACAAGCAATAACAGAGACCTCTCCACAAGGAAGGCATGAACAACAACACAAGCAATAACAGAGACCTCTCCACAAGGAAGGCATGAACAACAACACAAGCAATAACAGAGACCTCTCCACAAGGAAGGAATGAACAACAACACAAGCAATAACAGAGACCTCTCCACAAGGAAGGCATGAACAACAACACAAGCAATAACAGAGACCTCTCCACAAGGAAGGCATGAACAACAACACAAGCAATAACAGAGACCTCTCCACAAGGAAGGAATGAACAGCAACCTTTAACCAGAGCCTTGGAACAAGGGTTTGTCTTACACAAGACAGACTTGCTGCTGCAACACAGCGCTTTCATTGCCCTTATAAGAATAAAGTTGGTTCCCCATTGAGGGCAGCGCTCCTCATTTCAACAGAAAACCCTGTGCATCAGAGAGCAGCGCTCCTCATTTCAACAGAAAACCCTGTGCATCAGAGAGCAGCGCTCCTCATTTCAACAGAAAACCCTGTGCATCAGAGAGCAGCGCTCCTCATTTCAACAGAAAACCCTGTGCATCAGAGAGCAGCGCTCCTCATTTCAACAGAAAACCCTGTGCATCAGAGAGCAGCGTTCCTCATTTCAATTCCACAGCCTCTCCAGCAGGCAGATCCTTACGGGAAGGGCAGGGGCTCGTTTCTGTTGCGACAGGTCTGGCTAATGGATCCCTCAACCCGACGAGCTCGCTCTATAAGCATGAGAGCTGGTAGCAATCTCAGACTCCCCGGACTGTGACAAGCTAACACTCCACCAGGTGCAGCCTAGAAAGCTTTAATTGGGCTGCCAGCCATGCGCCTTACATACTGGCTGCCAAGGAAGCATTCCTTTACATTGTTATGCATGGGAGCACAATTCTGTTGAGGAGATAATCTGGACTGACTCAGTCTTCCAGTAGCCCAGCATGTTGTGTGCAGGCGATAGTGGAACCAGCCCACCCTTGTGTCAGTCACTCTGCACACCTCCCCTATTTACCAGAACTCAGGTGCTGAAGTCTAATACTAGGCAGTCGTGTCGAACGCGCTGTATGATGTATGTAATGTAATGTTCTTCAGTTTAATAGAAATAAATGAACATTCATTCAGAGAGGGAATTAAATGGTAAATAAAATAAATGGGAAGGATAAACACAATGGCTGTGTCCTTTCAAAAGGGTTTCAGTTCATTAATCTTTTCTGCACATATCTGTGTAATTCATTTTTAATTACGTAAGTGCCATTTATGTCTCCATTTCTTTATTTTTGGATGATTTAATTTGAATCTTAGCTTTTATAGACAGAGGGGGGTGGATTTGTTGGAGCCCCTGTGGATAAATATCCAGTCAACCAAGAATCTGGCTGCCAGCACAAAAACACAGGACTTGCAAACTTCAAAGTTGATTGTATTTTAAAATCTCTGTAAATGCCATCCATTATAGAATATATAACAACACATATATAATTACAGGTAAAGCACAGCGGTCAAGAGTGTTTGGCAACGAGACAAGAAAACGTTCCAGCCCAGGTCTGTAGTGAGCAGATATTATTTCCATGTGGAATCCACATGCAATGATTCCTGAAGAACTGCACCCAGTTCCTAGAGTACAGGTGTCCACACCACCAGCGCAGCAACCCAGCCCCTTAGCTGGCCCTGTACAATAACACTGGGTAACCATGGAGACTGAACTGCTTGCACAGCCCCCTGGGGTGGCGCCGAGAGTACAAGACAGAAAGGAAACCAAGAAACCAAGTCAGAGCACAGATGACAATATTCCACACAATGACTATCTTTTATAATTATGGTTGAGTGTTTGAAGTGATCAACAATAAATACACAGACAGGTACAGCTTCATACCCACGTCCTGAGCATGCACATCATCACTCTGCAATTCAAAGCTGAAAAAGCATTGATGCAATCCCGGGCTCTGGGTCCCTAGGGGAGCCCCCACATCTCCAGAGTTCATAGCGTGGCAGCAGCAGGTAACAATCCTGCAAGTTACTCCTATTAATCTTCCTCCTGTCACAACACTCTCAGCCTGGGCCTCCCTCAGACTGGGAATGGATTTAATCAGCAGCTTGCAGTATGGTAGTGGAAACACATAGTGTTGAATAAGCAAAAGGAGTCCCTAAATGGACTGACTTGCTATGAGACTGAATGAACTCTCACTGCACATCATTCAAAGGGTGTACAGGGCATTCTTCTTTAGTAAAGTGCATTAGTCTGACAGGAAGAGAGTGTAAATGTTCTGTTTTACACACTATATTCTGTATTGTATTCCCAGGGTTGTGTAGGCTGGTGCGAATGGGGCAGTTAATCTACAGCTGCAGGGTTTGGGAGCTGGCCATGTTACTTTTCACTCAGCTCTTAAAAACATGTTGGATTTGCATAAATGCAATATTCAGCTGGAGTATAGTAATACATCTGGCCTTCCACTGGGCTGAGGCAACAGTTCATCATTCTGCTTGACCACAAGCCTGTCACTGGCACACAGAACAGGTCTCCTCCTGATGGAATATAAAACCTACCACTCCTCTAGCACCCTTACCTCCATCAGTCACCAATATGCAGCTGGAATTGAATCCCTTCATAATCCATTCAATACATTATTACGAGAGAAAAATTTAATCTATAGAACTAAGGGTTACTAACAATTTTTGGAGCAAAAGTCTGACTTGCTGCATATTTTGCATATCCATAAACACATATTATGCAAACATAATGGTACATCATCACACAGCCATAGAGACACTATACAATTCACATTACACAGTACTTGGAAAGATGGCAGGAAATTGCCCAAAATATATCTTAGCCTGCCACAGAGGCGCAGTAAATGTTAAGCATGTTAATGGAAGTCACAACACAAACAGTATTCTTGAATAATATCCAGTCTTCATCCCTGGCACTCTGCCCTTCACTAAACAACTTCATCTCCAAACACTGCAGAAAGCAGCAGGGTGGAGGGTGCAAGCAGCACCTTTCAATATAGAAGCCAACAGACCAGCCTGCAATGCATGGCACTGCAGGTGGTGTTTAATACAATGCCCAAGTGGTGTTCTCTCCACAGCAATGAGCTCTGTGTGTCCTACCCCAGCCCTGCCACTCCTCTCCACAGCAATGAGCTCCGTGTGTCCCACCCCAGCCCTGCCACTCCTCTCCACAGCAATGAACCACAAAAGTGCACTCTCACAATAGATACCGGATCATGAAAAAGGCTTTCGATTATAAAACAACATGAAATGAGCCCCAAAACATGGTATCCATCAAAGGGCAAAATCGCACAGAAATGAATTTCAGTGCAATCAGTACTCTGCTAGAAAGGCAATCCCTGGATACACTAATACTGACTTCAGTGATTGGCAAGTAATTAATTTATGATGGACCTACAAGACAGCACCGGAAGATAACTTTGATGCAGTTGTTTCAGTTGCAAGAGCTTCAAGGGGAAAATGAGTTAATGCTCTGCAGAGATACAGCCAAAGCTAAAAAAAGAGAGAAGCAAGATTGACAGCAACTATAACCGTTTGCTGAGAAGCTTCCATCTCAGACTTTTTAAAGCTTTTTGATATTGTTGTTTTAAACTTATTATAGGGAATTGAAGAAAAATAAACGCTGTAAGCTAGAGAGAAAATAACCAGTTTCCAGTGTTGCTATAAACTGGTACACTTCTGAAAAACTGAACAGGATCTCGTTAAAACAATAAAGTTGCACTCCTCCGCTTTCAGCAGGAAATCAAACGTCTCCTCAAACAAGAAAACTAGATTTTGATGTTACAAATCCATCCCCAGATATATCTGCCCAGTTTACAACACAGAAGAGAGTTACTGAAAATCAGCATACAGAATGAGCCACAGCTACATAGTGGAGCTTCTTCCAACTCAATAAACAAACATACAGGATGACTGTGCCAGAAAAAGGAGAACGGAGTGTTCAAGCTCATCAAACTGGTGTGGGTGTTTCCTGCACTCCGATTCCAAAGTACCAGGAACAGAGACCATTAGGATGCAGGATGCTGGCGAAATGAAAAGCCATGTTTATTACTGAAACCTTCACTTGGGGGCCAGGATCTGAATGCAGCTCACCCAGCATGTTATCTGAATGCAGCTCACCCAGCATGTTATCTGAATGAGCTCACCCAGCACGTTATCTGAATGCAGCTCACACAGCATGTTATCTGAATGCAGCTCACCCAGCATGTTATCTGAATGCAGCTCACCCAGCATGTTATCTGAATGCAGCTCACCCAGCATGTTATCTGAATGAGCTCACCCAGCACGTTATCTGAATGCAGCTCACACAGCATGTTATCTGAATGCAGCTCACCCAGCATGTTATCTGCATGCAGCTCACCCAGCATGTTATCTGCATGCAGCTCACCCAGCATGTTATCTGAATGAGCTCACCCAGCATGTTATCTGAATGCAGCTCACACAGCATGTTATCTGAAAGCAGCTCACCCAGCATGTTATCTGAATGCAGCTCACCCAGCACGTTATCTGAATGCAGCTCACCCAGCATGTTATCTGAATGCAGCTCACCCAGCATGTTATCTGAATGCAGCTCACCCAGCATGTTATCTGAATGCAGCTCACCCAGCATGTTATCTGAATGCAGCCACACAGCATGTTATCTGAATGCAGCTCACACAGCATGTTATCTGAATGCAGCTCACCCAGCATGTTATCTGAATGCAGCTCACCCAGCACGTTATCTGAATGCAGCTCACCCAGCATGTTATCTGAATGCAGCTCACCCAGCATGTTATCTGAATGAGCTCACCCAGCATGTTATCTGAATGCAGCTCACCCAGCATGTTATCTGAATGCAGCTCACACAGCATGTTATCTGCATGCAGCTCACCCAGCATGTTATCTGAATGCAGCGAACACAAGGGTTTGAATGAGTTACAAGTACTGTCCCAGTTCAGCTCAGGCATGATCAGGACCCCTGCTGGTTCTAGTGTGCCCAGTCTACCTGCCTCCAACACGCTTAACTTGTGTCTGGTTTAAAGGGTACAGAAGGAGATGTGATGCAAAGATGTGTTGAAAAGACATTTTAAAAAATCTTTCTGGGAATTCTGAGCGCTTTCAACATGTCACAGGGAATCTTTGCCTTAACATGACAACCTGAGAGGAATTTCAGATGGCTGATTAAAAGAGGAAAGAGACATGCACCGTTAAAATGGTTACTGTAAAGCCATAAATATTTGCAACCAAAAACGTATAATAAAAGGACTGCATATGTTTATGGCTTTACAGTAAATTAAGAGGGAACACTGTTACTGAACAATTATTAGGCACGACATTATAAATAAGTTTGTCGTCACCCTGTCAGACAGGAAGGCGTGTTCATTGCTTCTTTAACTGTCTCTGTTCCCACTTGTCAACATATCAAAGTAATTACAGCTTGTAGTCAAATAGATTGTTTATCTGGGATTAAACTATAGACTGGTTTTCAGCATTACCAACCAACATCAAAGCCTCCATCAGCAGTTAGTTTTAATATAAACTTGATGTTCATTTCAAACATCTTTGCCAAATGTTACTAAATATATTTATTTTTGTAGTTTTAAAACCAGCTTGTAAATTAGGAACCCTGAGCTGAGCCATGTTATTTTCAATACCACAGGAGACACGAATGACAGAAGCTCCAGATCAGATTCAATTCATTGTCTTTACTGTGAATCAATGAACAAGAGGAGGTTGCTTGTGTCAGTGTTGATTGGAGCAGAGTTCAGGGCAGCGCTATGACACATTGCAGTCAGTACCTGCACACAGTCAGTGTTGATTGGAGCCGAGTTCAGGGCAGCTCTGTGACGCATTGCAGTCAGTACCTGCACACAGTCAGTGTTGATTGGAGCCGAGTTCAGGGGAGCGCTATGACACATTGCAGTCAGTACCTGCACACAGTCAGTGTTGACTGGAGCCGAGTTCAGGGGAGCGCTATGACACATTGCAGTCAGTACCTGCACACAGTCAGTGTTGATTGGAGCCGAGTTCAGGGCAGCTCTGTGACGCATTGCAGTCAGTACCTGCACACAGTCAGTGTTGACTGGAGTCGAGTTCAGGGGAGCGCTATGACACATTGCAGTCAGTACCTGCACACAGTCAGTGTTGACTGGAGTCGAGT
Organism: Acipenser ruthenus; assembly: GCF_902713425.1. Taxonomy (NCBI): domain Eukaryota; kingdom Metazoa; phylum Chordata; class Actinopteri; order Acipenseriformes; family Acipenseridae; genus Acipenser; species Acipenser ruthenus. The sequence continues at coordinate 231,128 of NC_081195.1, forward strand.
TCAGGGGAGCGCTATGACACATTGCAGTCAGTACCTGCACACAGCACCTTCTTTTGCAACCATTCAGACACTTTGCTGATCTAGACTGCCATACATACAGACATCTATTGTTAAGGACAGAGGTGGAGAGAAGCCAACTCACTTTAACCCATCTTATCAAAATAAAGGCAAGCGATTCGAGTTTAATCACACGTAACAACGTCCCACAATCTTCAAAGAGTTACGAGACATGTCTATTCTGCACCCCGTGCAGCCGACGAAGGGTTAGTAGAGTGTAGAGAGTCTGAAGAGAACCACAGAGTCACTGGAAACACCATGAACAGGTACGAGGACAGAAAAAAATAAAATCAAAATGTACTGGACAGAGCTTTACAACAGAATATGAATTTGATAGAGGACAATGGTTTTATTAGGGAATGGGCAACATGCAAACAAATGTGGAAAAAAAGGGAGAACATTTTCATTTAAATAAATAAATCCAATCATTCGCTCCTCCGGAAATCCCAAATCCACAGAAATGTCTTGCGATTTGGTACGGCACTCACACCAGCTGTCCTAGCGCTGCCGAGTGCAAGCCCACCCGCCCCTTACCTGCTCCTCTGAGAGCTGGGAGATGTGGTTCACAGCAGCGTACGATTCAATCTTGGGGTTGAAGTGGTTGATGATAGCTCTGAAATAAAATAAGAAATACTTCCTTAATGCTTCCTTAGATAGAAGCCCCCTGGTTGTGGTTTGCAGACAATACAGGTCAACATTATTAAGTGTTTACAGTTAGAAATCACTGCCAGCATTTGGATAACTCATGGAAGCCAGATCCTAAAGACACACATTACAGGTTAGTCACTGCACTGGGTTTGAACCCTGGGTCTCTTAGTCTCCCATTCGTTTGCTGTATGCGCTCGGCAAAACTGTCTTCTATAAAAAATGAAACAGTATTACACTGAAACCTGTCAGAGGCTTACATGCAATTCTGCAACCATTGTGAGCACAGCACAGCACAGCGTCGAGGAGGATTTCAGAAACATCAAACTTTAAAATGAGCAGGGCTTTGAGGGTAAAAACCTTTCATGGATGAAGCCCACTAAACACAGACAATAACATATAGCACTGTACTGATCCTTAGCCACAAAATTAGGGACATAAACTTTTTTTATAGGCTAAGTGTTCATTCTTAATCAACACTGTATTCAAATAATTTGCTGCTACTGTGTTGCTACTCTGTATAAATCACACAAAAAACAAATTAACGTTAATAACGGCACTAAATGAGGGAGATTTTGAGAAACATCTATAGCTGTGGGGGTGCTGCTGCAACACGGCTTTACTAGTGGGCAGCTGGAACTGTTCAGTCAAACTGCTTTTCACTCTCCGCGTAACTGCTTTTACATTTAAACACACTGAGCTATAACCATGTGCACAGACCGTCCATTAATCTGTAACCTCCTCCTCCTCTTAATCTACTAATGCACTGAGAATGAGGCATGCTTTATGGATGCCCAGAGCCCAGCTCCTATCTGTCTTCACAGTGACCAAGCAGATTTAAACCAGCGCTGCGAAACAAATACCTTTCCTGCACACCTAATGAGTTTCAGGCTTTTCTTAAGCTTTCCAATAAACGCTGCTCGTATTTCTAGTCAATTATAATATATTACACATTTTTTATAAGAAATTATATTATTACAAAGTATAATATTGAAGAGGTGCCGAGCTGTATAATGTAATTGTATGTAGTGACGGTCGAGTCTCTACGGTGATACAAAAACTTTGAGCCAAACATTCTGTGTTAATGAGTTTCTGTAGGAACCATCACAGTGACGCTCTCAGCACTGTTCTTCAGAAGGATTCAATACTTAACTCCTTCTCATTTATATTCATCAATAAAATCTCTACCTGTATAAAAACATGGTCATAAAACAGAGAAAACGCGTGGTTTGTTTGACGGCTGTTTATAAACAAATAAAGAGGTTTCTTCTCCCTGTGTGCACTCTCGCACTGTCTCTTGAGTTCTGATTCTAACTGGCGGAGAGCCATCAGCTGGTGCCAATAGCCATCGTTTTTAATGAAATAATGGCAGCAAGCAGCCAAGGCTTAAGCCACAGGACATGACATAAATACTCAAATGAATGTGTTAGCATGTGAAGTGCTATCTCCACACTTCATATTACAATTCAGTTAGCTGTTTTCTTAACATCCTACAGCTGTGGGCTAAAAAATTGGGATTTTTCTTTGGGTACCTGTGGCAAAGTGGTAATGACGTGCAGGTGAGTGCAGTGCAGAAGAATCACACAGACAACGTTGGTACAGGTGCAAGGGTGTTTATTTAATTTAATAAATGTCCAGAGCCTTAAGGCAAAACCTGCAAATAATAATAGTGCTGGAAGTGATACAGCGGCGTGTATCACTTCTATTTGTAAATCCTACGGGTTTGACCCGCAACCCCAAAGTCCCGTTCAGACACCCACACTAAACACAAACACAAAGACAGTGCGTGATTAAAGTGCTAAAGGTGCAAACAAAAGACAGTTCCTGTAGTGCAAAGGTGCGTGGTGAAGTCCGGGTTTGTCGCTGGCCGGCGGCTGCAGCTCCGGATCGTGCTCAGTAATCTTTGTGAGAAACGACACACAAGACAAACAGTGTAAATACACAGACAAGCAATCACTCACGGTTTTAGCACAAACAAGACGGGCTCCTTCTAGGTTATTTGGTTTAACCATCTGCAAAGGAGCCCGTCTTGTTTGTGCTAAAACCGTGAGTGATTGCTTGTCTGTGTATTTACACTGTTTGTCTTGTGTGTCGTTTCTCACAAAGATTACTGAGCACGATCCGGAGCTGCAGCCGCCGGCCAGCGACAAACCCGGACTTCACCACGCACCTTTGCACTACAGGAACTGTCTTTTGTTTGCACCTTTAGCACTTTAATCACGCACTGTCTTTGTGTTTGTGTTTAGTGTGGGTGTCTGAACGGGACTTTGGGGTTGCGGGTCAAACCCGTAGGATTTACAAATAGAAGTGATACACGCCGCTGTATCACTTCCAGCACTATTATTATTTGCAGGTTTTGCCTTAAGGCTCTGGACATTTATTAAATTAAATAAACACCCTTGCACCTGTACCAACGTTGTCTGTGTGATTCTTCTGCACTGCACTCACCTGCACGTCATTACCACTTTGCCACACGTGGTGTCAGAAGTGGGATAGCCGCGCCTCCAAGCGTCAGACCAGGAGGGGTTTTGTTTATAAAAAAAAAAAAAAAAAAAAAAAAAATATATATATATATATATAATGGCAGAAGACGCCATCAAACTGCGGGGCTGGTTCCTGGAGAATGCTGGGCTGGAGGCCCAGTCTCTGCCCATAATCGTCCGGGCCCTGTGGATGATGGACAGTGAGAGATGGGAGGCCTATCAGGAGGAACACACCCCAAACACCTTGGAGGAAGGTGTGGAGTTTCTCCTCAGCTACCTGGAGGCAACGATAAAAGGAACAGCAGCCCAGGTAGCAGGCCCACCAGCAGAGGGTGAATGCCTGCTGTCCCCATCTCCACCAGCAGAGGGTGAGTACCTGCTGTCCCCATCTCCACCAGCAGAGGGTGAATGCCTGCTGGTTTTGCCTCCACAGCCCAAATGGGAGGAGCCTGAGCGTCCACAGCCCAAATGGGAGGAGCCTGAGCGTCCACAGCCCAAATGGGAGGAGCCTGAGCGTCCACAGCCCAAGCGGGAGGAGCCCGAACGTCCTACGCCTGAGTGGGAGGAGCCCGAACGTCCTACGCCTGAGTGGGAGGAGCCCGAACGTCCTACGCCTGAGTGGGGGGAGCCCGAACGTCCACAGCCCAACAGGGAAGAGTCGGTGCGTCCACAGCCCAACAGGGAGGAGTCGGGGCGTCCACAGCCCAACAGGGAGGAGTCGGGGCGTCCACAGCCCAAAAGGGAGGAGTCGGTGCGTCCACAGCCCGAAGAGAGGGAAGACGGGGCTTCCACAGCCCTAGGACCCAAGCTGCCAGCAGAGGGTGAATACCTGCTGGTCCCACCTCCACCAGCAGAGGGTGAATGCCTGCTGGTTCCACCTCCACCGCAGTGGGAGGACTGCTTGCCCCTCCCACCTCCACCAGCAGAGGGTGAATACCTGCTGGTTCCACCTTCACCACAGTGGGAGGACTGCTTGCCCCTCCCACCTCCACCAGCAGAGGGTGAATACCTGCTGGTTCCACCTCCACCAGGAGCAGAGGAGCTGGAGCTGCCTTTGCCTCCACCACCGCCAGGAGCAGAGGAGCTGCCTCTGCCTCCACCACCTCCAGGAGCAGAGGAGCAGGAGCTGCCTCTGCCTCCGCCACCACCACCGCAAGGAGCAGAAGAGCAGGAGCTGCCTCTGCCTCCGCCACCACCACCGGAAGGAGCAGAGGAGCAGGAGCTGCCTCTGCCACTTCCAGGAGCAGAGGAGCAGGAGCTGCCTCTGCCTCCACCACCGCCAGAAGCAGAACAGCAGGAGCTGTCTCTGCTTCCCGTACTTCCACCACGGGGAGTACGGTGGCCGGAGCCCCAGAAAGGGGAGCTGTCGGCCACGAAGAAGGGGGAGGAGGTCTGGAGACCACCAACCCCAGCAGCAGTTTCGCTGCCGGAGATCGTGGGGGAGGTCCGGAGACCTGCTCCCACTGCAGCAGTTTCGCTGCCGGAGATCGTGGGGGAGGTCCGGAGACCTGCTCCCACTGCAGCAGTTTCGCTGCCGGAGATCGTGGGGGAGGTCCGGAGACCTGCTCCCACTGCAGCACTTGTGCTGCAGAAGAGACTGTGGCCGGAGCCCCGGAGGAGGGAGCTGCCGGCTACAAAGAAGGGGGAGGTCGGGGGACCACCTGCCCCCGCAGCTTTTTCGCTGCAGGACGGGACCAACAGGCTGTCAGCCGTGCCACTACCGGCAGGGGTGCTGACAGCATTGCCAGCCAAGGGCCCACTGAAGCCTCCCTTCCCAGCCCGAGACTTTGTCCTGGACTGCTGGGTTTTTAAGGGGGGAGGTGGCCGTTGAGGCCATGTGTGCTGCGCACAAGGGGGGGTATATGTGGCAAAGTGCCCCGCCCCTGTGTGCATTTGTGTGTTCTGTGTTGTATATATGCGTGCGTATGTAAATGTTGGTGTATAGTCATTGGTACACGGGATATAAACGGGTCTGTGTTTCACGTGTATTTAAAAAGTGTATATTTGTATTTAGGCACGGGATTGCACATCACGCACGTGCATTTAAAATATAATATGTGAACACGGGGTTTCACGTAATTAATTCACGTGCTGGGATTCAAGTGAATAATTAATTATTCACTTGAATCCCAGCACGTGAATTAATTACGTGAAACCCCGTGTTCACATATTATATTTTAAATGCACGTGCGTGATGTGCAATCCCGTGCCTAAATACAAATATACACTTTTTAAATACACGTGAAACACAGACCCGTTTATATCCCGTGTACCAATGACTATACACCAACATTTACATACGCACGCATATATACAACACAGAACACACAAATGCACACAGGGGCGGGGCACTTTGCCACAGTACCACAAAGAAAATAGGCCTCATATACAAAATAGCTCTTCTAATCTTAAATAGCATGCTGGGTTTGAAAACCCTTTCTGGAACACTGAAACAAAAACATGTTTTAGCCATTATGACACTATCAATCAATCTTTATTTTATATAACGCCTTTCATAATGGACCACCATCACAAAGCGCACTATGGGTTGTTAAGGAACATCTTCTGCACCAGCTCCCTTTGTGACTCTACCACTGGGGTATTAAAGCATGAACCCCTCATTAACAACTTGGAAAGCGGTATCTACATCAGGGAAAGAGTTCAGAATGCTAAGAGCCAACCAATTTAATTACTTCTCTTATTCTGAATAATGTACATGACAAGATGAAGCATGCTTGAGAGGTCAATTGGATGCATTAACCAAGGACAGAATGAGTTTGTTCTTTTTTTAACATATACTAGGTACGAATTGACAGTGTTTCTGCAATATATTAACATGTCAATGGTTTGTATCAATAGTTTACAGTAGCATAGATTGAGGCATTGCCGGTATCTGAGACATTACAGTGATTATGTGTTTTTAGATTTAACTGTGACTGCTTGCATTCTGTAACATTATGAACTACATAACTGAACAAGCTCCTCATTAACATGCTCTGCATTACTACACTTTCCCAGAGTCAGTACACAGTGTGCCATTACTGCTCAGAAAATCCTCCCTCGACACGGCTGTCTTATCTAACTTCCGTCCCATATAGAATCTTCCTTTTCTCTCCAAAACTCTCAAAAGGGCTGTAGCCAGCCAGCTGATGAAACATCTCGCAGATAACAATCTGCTTGAATCTCTGCAGTCTGGCTTCCAGACGCATCACAATTCTGAAACTGCTCTGCTCCGGATTGTAAATGATCTTCTGCTCAATGCTGATGCTGATGCTCCCCCTGTCCTTGTCTTCCTTGACCCAACTGCTGCTTTTGATACCATAGATCATGGCATTCTTCTTGACCACCTTCAGAAGTATGCTGGGATCTCTGGAGCCTGTCTCTCCTGGCTGTCCTCTTACCTATCTGGACGCATGCAGTCTGTATTCTATGTTGGAAGCAGTGGTGCCACATACTCGGTCACCTGCGGTGTCCCTCAAGGGTCTGTTCTTGGGCCTCTTCTCTTCAACATCTACATGCTTCCCTTTGGTCACCTCATCCGCCAACATAGCCTCATGTTTCACTCGTATGCAGATGGCACCCAGCTCTACCTAAAACTCGACCCTGGATGTCCCTGTGCCATGGTCCGGCTCTCAGCTTGCATCCAAGACATCGAGGCCTGGATGTCTGCCAATTTTCTTCAGCTCAACACTAACAAATCTGAACTACTTCTACTAGGATAGAAAACTCAACTCAAGAATCTCAATATTGCTGCCTTGAACCTCAGAAACTGTCTGCTGCTGCCTTCCCCCACTGTACGAAGCCTCGGTGCACGTCTGGATAGTAACGTCTCCTTTGATGCCAAAATCTCCTCTGTAGTCAAATCCTCCTTCTACCACCTCCAAAACATCTCAAAAGGTCCGTCCCTACCTCTCCCTCCCGGATGCGGAGATACTCCATCATGCATTCATCTCTTCTCGACTCAACTACTGCAACTCTCTCGATGGTGGTCTTCAATCACGCGCCATAAACCGATTGCAGCTGGTTCAGAATGCCGCTGCTACAATCCTTACCAGATGTAAAAACATGATCACATTACCCCGTCTTTCCCAGCTGCACTTCATCACACAGGTCCAGAGTATCTCTCCAACCTGCTGACCCGCTATGTCCCTGCACACAAGCTGAGGTCCTCTGACTCTGGCTTGCTTGTTATACCCAAGCAAAAGAGCACCACACTCTGAGAGCGCTCTTTTAGCTTCATGGCCCTGACTCTCTGGAACTCTCTCCCAGCTTTACTGCGTGATGCTCCCACAGTCACCAGCTTCAAATCAACTCTTGTTCCCACTTGTTCTCTCTTGCTTTCAATGCTTGCTATTTCAGGTTTTTCACTCCATCTTATTCGTATGATTCTGCATGACATGCATCCACATCAGAATTCACATCCTAGCCTTGTATTTAATGTATTTGCGTTATTTTTTACTGTTTGTATTTAATGTACTATTCCCTGTATTTCATTGTATTTAATATATTATGCATTGTTCCTCAATATCTTGTAAAGCGCTTTGTGATGGTGGTCCACTATGAAAGGCGCTATATAAAATAAATACTGATTGACTGATTGATTGATTACTGCTCACCAGTTTAGTCTGTGCAGAAGAACAGCCCAACACCACAGCTAAATGAGGGCTGCTGAATAGAAATGAGACTGAAGAGTTCAATTATCTTCCCAAAATCGAAAAAAGACTAATTCCCTCATTAATGAACACATTAGAAATAACAAGAGCTTATTCATCAACATTAAAGCCCCTAATAAAAGACAAGGCAAGTTAATTGAGCGATTATCAAGTAATTGATTGGTCATTAAAAACACTAAAGTTCTTCAACTGAAACGTCCTGCTGATACATTCCCTGCCATGCTCGAGGGTGCTTGTTCTGGTCTGGTTCTCTGTTTTACATTCCCTGCCATGCTCAAGGGTGCTTGTTCTGGGGTCTGATTCTCTGTTTTACATTCCCTGCCATGCTCGAGGGTGCTTGTTCTGGGGTCTGATTCTCTGTTTTACATTCCCTGCCATGCTCGAGGGTGCTTGTTCTGGTCTGGTTCTCTGTTTTACATTCCCTGCCATGCTCGAGGGTGCTTGTTCTGGGGTCTGATTCTCTGTTTTACATTCCCTGCCATGCTCGAGGGTGCTTGTTCTGGTCTGGTTCTCTGTTTTACATTCCCTGCCATGCTCGAGGGTGCTTGTTCTGGGGTCTGATTCTCTGTTTTACATTCCCTGCCATGCTCAAGGGTGCTTGTTCTGGTCTGGTTCTCTGTTTTACATTCCCTGCCATGCTCAAGGGTGCTTGTTCTGGTCTGGTTCTCTGTTTTACATTCCCTGCCATGCTCGAGGGTGCTTGTTCTGGTCTGGTTCTCTGTTTTACATTCCCTGCCATGCTCGAGGGTGCTTGTTCTGGTCTGGTTCTCTGTTTTACATTCCCTGCCATGCTCGAGGGTGCTTGTTCTGGTCTGGTTCTCTGTTTTACATTCCCTGCCATGCTCGAGGGTGCTTGTTCTGGTCTGGTTCTCTGTTTTACATTCCCTGCCATGCTCGAGGGTGCTTGTTCTGGTCTGGTTCTCTGTTTTACATTCCCTGCCATGCTCGAGGGTGCTTGTTCTGGTCTGGTTCTCTGTTTTACATTCCCTGCCATGCTCGAGGGTGCTTGTTCTGGTCTGGTTCTCTGTTTTACATTCCCTGCCATGCTCGAGGGTGCTTGTTCTGGGGTCTGATTCTCTGTTTTACATTCCCTGCCATGCTCAAGGGTGCTTGTTCTGGTCTGGTTCTCTGTTTTACATTCCCTGCCATGCTCAAGGGTGCTTGTTCTGGTCTGGTTCTCTGTTTTACATTCCCTGCCATGCTCGAGGGTGCTTGTTCTGGTCTGGTTCTCTGTTTTACATTCCCTGCCATGCTCGAGGGTGCTTGTTCTGGTCTGGTTCTCTGTTTTACATTCCCTGCCATGCTCGAGGGTGCTTGTTCTGGTCTGGTTCTCTGTTTTACATTCCCTGCCATGCTCAAGGGTGCTTGTTCTGGTCTGGTTCTCTGTTTTACATTCCCTGCCATGCTCGAGGGTGCTTGTTCTGGGGTCTGATTCTCTGTTTTACATTCCCTGCCATGCTCGAGGGTGCTTGTTCTGGGGTCTGATTCTCTGTTTTACATTCCCTGCCATGCTCAAGGGTGCTTGTTCTGGTCTGGTTCTCTGTTTTACATTCCCTGCCATGCTCAAGGGTGCTTGTTCTGGGGTCTGATTCTCTGTTTTACATTCCCTGCCATGCTCGAGGGTGCTTGTTCTGGGGTCTGATTCTCTGTTTTACATTCCCTGCCATGCTCGAGGGTGCTTGTTCTGGTCTGGTTCTCTGTTTTACATTCCCTGCCATGCTCGAGGGTGCTTGTTCTGGTCTGGTTCTCTGTTTTACATTCCCTGCCATGCTCAAGGGTGCTTGTTCTGGGGTCTGATTCTCTGTTTTACATTCCCTGCCATGCTCGAGGGTGCTTGTTCTGGGGTCTGATTCTCTGTTTTACATTCCCTGCCATGCTCGAGGGTGCTTGTTCTGGTCTGGTTCTCTGTTTTACATTCCCTGCCATGCTCGAGGGTGCTTGTTCTGGGGTCTGATTCTCTGTTTTACATTCCCTGCCATGCTCGAGGGTGCTTGTTCTGGTCTGGTTCTCTGTTTTACATTCCCTGCCATGCTCGAGGGTGCTTGTTCTGGGGTCTGATTCTCTGTTTTACATTCCCTGCCATGCTCAAGGGTGCTTGTTCTGGTCTGGTTCTCTGTTTTACATTCCCTGCCATGCTCAAGGGTGCTTGTTCTGGTCTGGTTCTCTGTTTTACATTCCCTGCCATGCTCGAGGGTGCTTGTTCTGGTCTGGTTCTCTGTTTTACATTCCCTGCCATGCTCAAGGGTGCTTGTTCTGGTCTGGTTCTCTGTTTTACATTCCCTGCCATGCTCGAGGGTGCTTGTTCTGGGGTCTGATTCTCTGTTTTACATTCCCTGCCATGCTCAAGGGTGCTTGTTCTGGTCTGGTTCTCTGTTTTACATTCCCTGCCATGCTCAAGGGTGCTTGTTCTGGTCTGGTTCTCTGTTTTACATTCCCTGCCATGCTCGAGGGTGCTTGTTCTGGTCTGGTTCTCTGTTTTACATTCCCTGCCATGCTCAAGGGTGCTTGTTCTGGTCTGGTTCTCTGTTTTACATTCCCTGCCATGCTCGAGGGTGCTTGTTCTGGTCTGGTTCTCTGTTTTACATTCCCTGCCATGCTCGAGGGTGCTTGTTCTGGGGTCTGATTCTCTGTTTTACATTCCCTGCCATGCTCAAGGGTGCTTGTTCTGGTCTGGTTCTCTGTTTTACATTCCCTGCCATGCTCGAGGGTGCTTGTTCTGGTCTGGTTCTCTGTTTTACATTCCCTGCCATGCTCAAGGGTGCTTGTTCTGGTCTGGTTCTCTGTTTTACATTCCCTGCCATGCTCGAGGGTGCTTGTTCTGGTCTGGTTCTCTGTTTTACATTCCCTGCCATGCTCAAGGGTGCTTGTTCTGGTCTGGTTCTCTGTTTTACATTCCCTGCCATGCTCAAGGGTGCTTGTTCTGGTCTGGTTCTCTGTTTTACATTCCCTGCCATGCTCGAGGGTGCATGTTCTGGTCTGGTTCTCTGTTTTACATTCCCTGCCATGCTCGAGGGTGCTTGTTCTGGTCTGGTTCTCTGTTTTACATTCCCTGCCATGCTCGAGGGTGCTTGTTCTGGGGTCTGATTCTCTGTTTTACATTCCCTGCCATGCTCAAGGGTGCTTGTTCTGGTCTGGTTCTCTGTTTTACATTCCCTGCCATGCTCAAGGGTGCTTGTTCTGGTCTGGTTCTCTGTTTTACATTCCCTGCCATGCTCAAGGGTGCTTGTTCTGGTCTGGTTCTCTGTTTTACATTCCCTGCCATGCTCGAGGGTGCTTGTTCTGGTCTGGTTCTCTGTTTTACATTCCCTGCCATGCTCGAGGGTGCTTGTTCTGGTCTGGTTCTCTGTTTTACATTCCCTGCCATGCTCAAGGGTGCTTGTTCTGGTCTGGTTCTCTGTTTTACATTCCCTGCCATGCTCGAGGGTGCTTGTTCTGGGGTCTGATTTTCTGTGTCATTTTAAGTCCAAGCATCTTTGCTGAAAAAAATAAATAAATAAAAATCACCGTGCCTCGCTTGTTCTGAGGCCACCCTTCCACCAGTCCCTCAGTGTGAAATATTATCATCAAACAGCTTCTCACATTTACACAGGAACCTATTCTCTCTTTTTATCTCCCAGAAACACAACAACATGATGATTAATTGCAGCAATTATCTTGAACAAAGAATAGCTGAGTTTACTTTGCACAGCAATGGCCCTGGCATGCTGAGCGTCCTGTCAGGTGGGAGACATGCCACAGAAAGAAGGGCAGCTCTGGAGGGACTGGGAGGCACAGCGTGCCCATCTCCTGCCCATTCATCTCTCTCAGACTCCTCCTGTCATGGCTGGAACACTGTAGGACAGTTCCTTTCTCTCCTCAGCTCTGGAGGGACTGGGAGGCACAGCGTGCCCATCTCCTGCCCATTCATCTCTCTCAGACTCCTCCTGTCATGGCTGGAACACTGTAGGACAGTTCCTTTCTCTCCTCAGCTCTGGAGGGACTGGGAGGCACAGAGTGCCCATCTCCTGCCCATTCATCTCTCTCAGACTCCTCCTGTCATGGCTGGAACACAGTCTCTTTGTTTTTCATGTATTGCAGACTGAGCCGTATGTACCACATGTCCGAATTTGGAGCATCATTTTATAAACAGAAAGGCATTCATAGTCTTATTATGATTCAGTAGGTTTGTCGCTGATAAGATTTTGTGTGCCCCCTGATTTCAAGAGTTTAGTTGTAGATTTTCACAACAAATTCCTTTCTGTGTTACACAGCAACGGTGCCATCAGTCAATAAACAGGCCTCCACAAATCAGGTATTCGCTAAATTTGAAAAGGTGCAAGGTTTTAGAAAAACTCAAAAGAAACTAAATTCAATGACAAGCGCTTTCACTAGAAGTCTTTTTCCGTGTCAAGACAAGTCGAAACGTGTGTCACTGCATTTCATTTATTTCAGTATTTCTAAATGCAGCACTATTGAGTGTTTAACAGTTACAGATAAAACAGCAAGAGAACGCAAATAACTGTTTATTAAGAACGAGCCTCAGAGAAGTCGGTGGAATTAAATGCATGCACGTCTGACCCACATGGTACTGAATGAGTGCCGTGTTTCAGCAGGGAATACTGAATCATGAAATTATAATTTTACTTTTACCTACTATGTTCCTGCCCCGTTTTTAGCACTGTAATGTTATTCGTCACGAGATCAGGCCTTTTATTCTGCTCACCCCGCCCCAACACCTCTTACTGATTACCTATTCCTTACCAAACACCTGTTATTGATCACCTATTCCTTACCAAACACCTATTATTGATCAACTATTCCTTACCAAACACCTATTATTGATCAACTATTCCTTACCAAACACCTATTATTGATCAACTATTCCTCACCAAACACCTCTTACTGATCACCTATTCCTTACCAAACACCTATTATTGATCAACTGTTCCTTACCAAACACCTGTTATTGATCACCTAGTCCTTACCAAACACCTGTTATTGATCACCTAGTCCTTACCAAACACCTGTTATTGATCACCTAGTCCTTACCAAACACCTCTTACTGATCACCTATTCCTCACCAAACACCTGTTATTGATCCCCTAGTCCTTACCTGATGTTGACGAGGGCGAGAGTCACTTTGCTAGCAGCTTCTTTCCACTGCCCAGCATTCGTGGAAAGCCTCAGCACTGAAACAGGAGATGAAATACATGCCGTCAGTGTTTCAGGTCTCCCAGTAATTCAAAGAGGTTGTGATTGTATCCACTTTTATATCTGGGTTAGAGATGAACAAACTTCCTCTCTTTACATTGCCATTACATCCCATTGTGCAGGATTCAAATGAATATTTTATTTGATGCATAATGCTGTGCTCAGGCAATTTAATTCACAGCCATGGCAATAACCTACATTGCATAGCTGCTGCTGCTGCTCAGAGAAGCGTTGGGAGGATAGACTTTTTAATGAAACACAAGATACAAATCGAAGACATGTATTTATGTTTTATTTATAAACAAACTGGTTACGGTGTTACTCTTAAACATCAAAGGAGGGGCCTGTTTGTTCCTGCATGTGTTCATCAGCTATGTTCATCATCACACGGTGGCTCTCTCTGGATAGATATGCAGCCAAAAAGAAGCATGCCATTCCACACACAGAGATGCAAGGATCTATGCCTGAGAAAGGGCAAAGCATGCCTAGCGGGTTCCTTCCGTCCCCATGGACAGATCTGACTACACAGCGTGAACTCTAAGTGTTGCACAGAAGCTGGAGTCCTGTAGGGCAGGTTAAAGCAAACCTACACAGAAACACTGAACTGTATTCTTCTTCTTCTTGCTTTGCTGAAATTACAATTTTCAAGATTACACATAGTAGTCTACATTAAACTTGCAGCACAGATCATAGCCCAATAAAATACCCGCAGAGCACCATGTAGGTCTGGTACTCCTACAATTATTTTGTAACAAGCTCACCCCCCTAAATATAGAAATGCAATTCCTTTTTTTCATCAAAACTTACATTAGGCGCTTGAAGCCAAGCTGACTTTATATCACCTTAAAAAAGGTTATTCAAACTAGAAGTAGTATAACTGGTACCAAAAATATCCACTATCAATTTTAATTCCAGAACGAAAGCGATTAAGTGATTTTGCAAATCTAAATTCATTTGAAAATGTTCTGTGCATTTTAACTTCAGTGAAATCAAAGAGATTCAGAAAATCAAAGAGATAAGTGGATGGAGGCCAAAGGAGACAGCCTGCAATTTGACAGCGTTTCTTAAAGAACCTCTATTTCATCCAGGTTTAACTGTGTTACCAGGTGTGTTTCTATTACAGACTGGCATAGGAGCTAAATAACTCAGGTGCCAACCTGGGGAGACCTCTCCTGGAACTTACAGCCCTGGCCAGTTATCAATACATAACTGTATACCCATTACCATACAGCAAAGAAGGGCTGAGGGGACTCCATCATTACCATACAATAAAGATGGGTTGCTTGAGACTTGAAGTCTTCAATTTGACAAAGTTCACGCTAATCAATATTTGAATTGCAGCACAGAGACCAGGCTGCAGTTGTGAATGGAGTGGAGACAGACTGAGGACAGAGAGGAGGAGACATTGTTTTACACAGAGAGTGTTCAGTGGAATGGGTTACCAACCATCAGGATCCTTCGAGAACAGACTAGATCAGGGGTCCCAACCATCAGGATTCTTCAAGAACCGACTAGATCAGGGCTACCAACCATCAGGATCCTTCAAGAACCGACTAGATCAGGGCTACCAACCATCAGGATCCTTCAAGAACCGACTAGATCAGGGCTACCAACCATCAGGATCCTTCAAGAACCGACTAGATCAGGGGTGTCCAATCACAGCGAGATCATTAACTACTAACTAACACAGGAGGCTGTGTGGTCCGGTGGTTAAAGAAAAGGGCTTGTAACCAGGAGGTCCCCGGTTCAAATCCCGGCTCACTCACTGTGTGATGCTGAGCAAGTCACTTAACCTCCTTGTGCTACGTCTTTTGGGTGAGACGTTGCTGTAAGTGACTCTGGACCCTGGACTAAATGGTAAGTTCTGTGCAAAATCACTAGGAACCGAACCGGATGAGCACTGATGGTTTGAATGGTTTCTAACTTTTCTGAGCATGATTCTTTCCTTAATCTGTCCGTCCCCATCTCTGCGAGTAGGTAAAGTCCCACTTACCCATACAGTAGAGGTTATCAAAGACCTGGTGCATCCTGACGATCTCGTAATACAGCTCATCGTAACTGCTGGGAGTCGGCAGGAAGGTATCGCCGTATGTTATAAACATGTTGAATAAATTGATCACCTGCAGCATAAAAAGAGAAAGGAATATCCATGGATACAAGTGCACACAATACTAGAGCCAGGTAAAGATGTCTCCCATACATCCCCATTGTCAGATACTAGAGCCATGTAAAGATGCCTCTCATACATCCCCATTGTCAGATACTAGAGCCATGTAAAGATGTCTCCCATACATCCCCATTGTCAGATACTAGAGCCATGTAAAGATGCCTCTCATACATCCCCATTGTCAGATACTAGAACCATGTAAAGATGCCTCTCATACATCCCCATTGTCAGATACTAGAGCCATGTAAAGATGCCTCTCATACATCCCCATTGTCAGATACTAGAGCCATGTAAAGATGCCTCCCATACATCCCCATTGTCAGATACTAGAGCCATGTAAAGATGTCTCCCATACATCCCCATTGTCACAGATACTTGAGCCATGTAAAGATGTCTCCCATACATCCCCATTGTCACAGATACTAGAGCCATGTAAAGATGCCTCCCATACATCCCCATTGTCAGATACTAGAGCCATGTAAAGATGCCTCCCATACACCCCCATTGTCAGATACTAGAGCCATGTAAAGATGTCTCCCATACATCCCCATTGTCAGATACTAGAGCCATGTAAAGATGCCTCCCATACATCCCCATTGTCAGATACTAGAGCCATGTAAAGATGCCTCCCATACATCCCCATTGTCAGATACTAGAGCCATGTAAAGATGCCTCCCATACACCCCCATTGTCAGATACTAGAGCCATGTAAAGATGTCTCCCATACATCCCCATTGTCAGATACTAGAGCCATGTAAAGATGCCTCCCATACATCCCCATTGTCACAGATACTAGAGCCATGTAAAGATGTCTCCCATACATCCCCATTGTCAGATACTAGAGCCATGTAAAGATGTCTCCCATACATCCCCATTGTCAGATACTAGAGCCATGTAAAGATGTCTCCCATACATCCCCATTGTCAGATACTAGAGCCATGTAAAGATGCCTCCCATACATCCCCATTGTCAGATACTAGAGCCATGTAAAGATGTCTCCCATACATCCCCATTGTCAGATACTAGAGCCATGTAAAGATGCCTCCCATACATCCCCATTGTCAGATACTAGAGCCATGTAAAGATGTTCCCATACATTTTTAAATGCACTAAAATAAAATTATATTTACATTAGCAAATTTGGGCAGACTGCCATCATCTGGATTTCTACTTTTCAATCTGACACTTTTCTGCATTCCTCTGAGTTTAACCTTACATCTCAGAAAGCACACAGTCAATATTCAGTTGGTATTGTTTACTGCATGCTCCTGTTACCAGTTAATGAAGATGGATGTTATAAATTGCATATTTAATTGCATACTTACAGCTTAGGAACCAAGTAAGAATGTGCAAGAAAAACTTACCAGCAGTGCCAGGTGAAAGATGTTGTACTTGGTCAGCAGAACGGTCTCATTTGACATGAGAAATTTCACCAGGTTAATGAGCGCTTCAATAGAAAAGAAACAACGACCTCAGCACTCGGTATCAAAGCCCCCTATTTCTAGTTCTGGTACGTCTAAAAGCTTTGATAACATTGTCCCCCAATTCGGAGCTCCTTTATAAAGAAAAGGACCATGGACCCCGGTGGGGGGGGGGGGGGGATTCAGGTGGTGCTGTTACTGTCAGTCTCGTATTGAAGGGACCAGGGACCCCGGGGGGGATTCAGGTGGTGCTGTTACTGTCAGTCTCGTATTGAAGGGACCAGGGACCCCAGGGGGGATTCAGGTGGTGCTGTTACTGTCAGTCTCGTATTGAAGGGACCAGGGACCCCGGGGGGGGATTCAGGTGGTGCTGTTACTGTCAGTCTCGTATTGAAGGGACCAGGGACCCCGGGGGGGATTCAGGTGGTGCTGTTACTGTCAGTCGGAGCATTAGGCGACACCAGGTGTCCATTTGCAGACAATAGCACAGATTCTACATACAGACTGCCAGCACAGAGACATGACTGGACACAGTCAGTCCTGGGGGTTGTCTACACACATATATCTAAATATACTATCTACCTCTACTACATGGAATGTGAAATACAGGACAGACTCTGTACATGAATGTTTGGAATAGGTACAGTTGACACAACACTGCCAAGCCTTTTTACAATTACAATTCCCAATTCACCCGTTCAGCTTAGTGTAACCAGGTCCTGATAGAAACCCTTTCGAGCTGAATGCCTTCATTAAAAACCAGGAGGATTAACAGCACCACACGAAAGTAGATTTCGCTGCTGTGGAGCATCATATGGACTTGCTAACTTTCAGAGCAGCTGGTAAAAGCACTGGAGCTGCAGCCTCATACCTCCATGCTGTGTTTCATGGAGTTTATTTCCAGTGTATTCTGGAACTGCTTCAGAAACAAAAACGCTTTAGTACAATGTGTTAGCTTGTGCACTACATACTGTACTCTATACACAGCCTTACCTGACCAGAGCTCCCTCCAAGTGTAGTGTAGTCTAACTCGGCACTTCTTCTGATAGCAGATCAGCTTGTGAACTACCTGCACACAGCGGCTGTGATAGGGGACAGACAGACAGACAGACTGGTGTCAGAATGAGGCTTCCTCGCTAAAACTCTTCATGCAATAAACACATGTATTTTTAACTATTAAAACAAAACAAAATGCATACTTTCTTTTTTAAAGTATAAAATTGTTGAAAAAGCCTTTATTCTATCATTAAAAAAATAAAATAACAATAAAAAAGGTGACAAGCTACCACAAGTCATTGCTTTATTCACAGGTCACAAAGAGAGTAAATGCATGTTCTACCAGGATGCAGTTCAATCTGCGTGGGAGTGCGTGTGTTAAGCTTGCTAACTGGTTCTGTGCCCTCTTACATGTAGAGGTCCATGGGAAACTCCTTCATCATGTGAGTTACTATAAATTCCACCATCAGATCTGCAAGAAACACAGAGTCAGAAGAGTCAGGAGCTCACACAGGTCAGGAAGCCTCTCTGTCTGCAGGGCTGCCTTTTATTCTAGTCCTAGATTATTCTACATTAATTCTGCTTCCCAGCTTTCGGGTTAGGGGGGTTAGGGTTAGGGTACCAGGTCACATCACCTATGATGTGACTTGTTCATTTTTTAATCTTGGTGTTGCATTAATACAAGTTAAAAATATTTTGCTGAACAAATCCTGAGTGAGGATTCCCTTTGTTGCAAACAGGGACACCTGTCCAACATTACAGGGTTCTCCCAATACAACATGCTGGGGAGCAGAGGGCTCCCCTTGGTGTTTTCCAGCAGCCCCCACACATCCCCAAGCCAGTCTGATAACCAAGGACAAGTTCTAATAGCAGTCAGGTCAACCTGATGCAGATGATCTAGTGTCCACTAAGAGTGAAACATGTGCTCACCTAACACTGCACACACCAGGGGTCTGGAGGGGATGTTCTTGTCTGCTCCCTTCTTCCTGTGTCTCATGGGCTGCAAACGAAACAGAAGCAAAGGTGTGAGTAACCTGGCACAGAGGATACCCTAATGGCCAGTAGAAGTGGACTATAGGAGGCTACAGCAAATGTGGCATGAACTGTGGCAGATCTATATTTAAAATGTAACCCATGAATCCATCTACCCATTCTCCATCTCCACTAGCTACCCCCGTGATGATGTCCCGAGTCCTCCAGGGAATGCACATTTTTGACTCAATACCACAATGTAGGGGAAGTAGCAGACAATCTGTGCTACAGAAAGTTCAGTATGAGCCCCACATTAACAGCAGGGGGACACATCGGCACGACAACGATGGAGTATACAGCAGGCACAAGGCATATTAGCCTAAGGGAAAACAGATGACCTTTGTAGTGTTGTCATGTGGTATTTCCCAGGGAAACAAACAAACTAACAGGGTCTAAATCATTACTCCCAGCAGAGATGCTCACCATTCTGTGCAGGTTAACTCTGAAATTCATGTTGTCGTCGTGCAGAAAGGCGTTGGCGTATTGATCCTGCAACACAGACAAACAGTAAGAGAGGATCAAGAGCTCCAGACAGCAGAGCTGCTCAGAAACAGACACCTATCCAGCACAGGCCTTCACTGGTTGAAACACAAAGTATGTCGAATTAGACAGCCTAGAAATACAAATTGGTCCCACAGGGCTTTAACGAGGTAATGCTCATACAATGTACTGCTTTTGTACTTGTTTTACATGACAAGGTGCTACCACTGAGGTTGAGATTACCTACCTCTGCTATGCAAGTCAGAATGATGAGGCACAGCTTGGCACTATTCAGTCTGTGTTCGTCTGAAAGGAAGGACAGCCTGCTTCATTACTGTTGAATATTATTGTAAAATGCCGTGGCTTTCGCCTCCCTGCGTTGATTCCAGAGCAGCTCTTACCTTTGGTGTCCTGCATGACGATGGAGGAGTACTTGAGGAAGGTGATGAGAAGATTACTGGTCTGGAGGTTGGGGTCAAGGGGCAGCTCTGTGGAACTCATCACTGAAAACAAAAGGGAATGCCTGGGTGACTGGCTCCTTTAATCAGAGGGGTTTACAAAGCACTGCAGCCAACTTTACATGCCCTGACTTCAAAATGAAACCTCTCAAAACCAGTGCACCAAGCACCTTTCAATTCAGCATTGTTAAAGGTCTGTGTACAAGCTGGTGAGAGGAGAGCTCTTATTTACCATCCACTGAGGGTGGGGCGGTTCCCAGCGGCGCTGTGGGTGTGGTTGGAACCGGGGCTGAAGGGGTCGTCACCAAGTCAATCTCTGGATGACTCTACAAAGAAAGTAAAGAACATCTTAACCACAAAATCTTCATGTTCATGTTTAATGAATGAATTACAAATCTTCCCTGCTACCTATAAACAGGGAAGCATCCAGGTGTAACAGAAATATATTCAGAAGTATCGCTGCACAATATACTGTAAATGTAATAGAAATGTGTAACGATGCACAGCACATCATCATTCTATTACTGCTAACGGCAACAACAACAGCACAATCCCACACTTTACACTTTCATCAAATATCAAGCACAGTGCAGTATTTTACAGGTCAAACGGTAGTGCTTTTAACAAACCCTACCTGTGCAAGGACAGTGATAAAGTTTCTGTTTAAATGGACTGCTTCGTATAAGGCCAAAAGAATCGCTTCATTGGTCCTGTGGAAAAAGGAAAATACATTGGCTTCGAACGTTCAGGACAGACTCGCCAAGATGCAACATCTTACTTTCAGGTAGGTCTTGTCCCCATTTAGAAAGCAAATGTAACTAATTGTGGTACTGTATTAGAATTCAGAGGCAAAACTAGAAGGAACCAAGGTCTGGATTCATTCAAAATGATGGCAGTGCCATAACCATTACCAGCCACAGCAACGGCATCACTGCTATCTTAACATTCATTCAGACCCAAGTCAAGGTTTCTAGAGCTTTAACACACGACGAGTGGTTCAAGGTTGGAGGATGGATTTGAATTCATTAAACAAGTTGTCACACTGGGGTTTACAATCATAGAAAGTGGACTGAACTTCTGTTCTGCTGATCTCAGACAGTGCCCACGCAAAGCTTAGCTGTGAAGCCCTAGCTGGGTTGCTTAGCTTCGGAAATGCAATTACAGTAGATCTTTTGGAACGCGATGCACATGGTCAATTTCACTTCAATGGAGTAATCTTATGAAATGAAACACAATGCTACTGTAGCTGATTTCACAGATTACATTAAAATGTAATCTGTATGGTTTTAGCTTCTTAACTGTAAATCTAGTGTACTCACAAGCCTCAATGTCCTTGATTTGTGTATATGAAGATGCCCAATTATGGACCGCATTACAATGAAACACTTGGGTATGATCAGTAGAAAAACAATCTGGTCTGTTACTTACTGTACAGAGATCTTCTCCTCTGCATCTGCAATGAACATACTGCCCACCTGTGGATAAACAGAGGTACTGCACTTTGATACAAACTGTATTAAGAATACAAAGCTTGTGAAACAGGAATCACTTTAACAGAGCGCTGTTCATCCAAACAGTATAACACGGGAGGCTTGGCTGTCTTACTTGTTCCAAATATTTTTTGCCACTTGCTTTGAATCTTAAATTAAATAAATAAAAACTTTATGTTTAAATTAAAAAAAGTTATGTTTAAATTATAAGTAGCAAACTTTTGAAATGTAGTTTTGTCACTGCTCGTCAGCATATCAAGTCTCTGAACTCCCCTCGTCCCATCCTTCCTGAGTCCCACCTCTGCTCTAGTAGTTTTGTCACTGCTCGTTAACATATCAAGTCTCTGAACTCCTCTCGTCCCATCCTTCCTGAGTCACACCTCTGCTCTAGTAGTTTTGTCACTGCTCGTTAACATATCAAGTCTCTGAACTCCTCTCGTCCCATCCTTCCTGAGTCCCACCTCTGCTCTAGTAGTTTTGTCACTGCTCGTTAACATATCAAGTCTCTGAACTCCTCTCGTCTCATCCTTCCCGAGTCCCACCTCTGCTCTAGTTGTTTTGTCACTGCTCGTTAACATATCAAGTCTCTGAACTCCTCTCGTCCCATCCTTCCTGAGTCCCACCTCTGCTCTATGTTAATAGCGCAGACCAAGACATCACGCATGTACTGAAAAAATATCTCTACATACACAGCTCAATTGAGGACCAAGAAAATAAATACATAGAGAACAATCTGAATGATATTGAATGCAGGCTGAGGGTACACAGTTACACAAGCTAAAAGGTAGACAGCAAACAGAGGCTGCCAATGTGGAACTGGGAAGGTAAAAAGTACAAGGAGGACTCCAGATAACCCTTACCATGGTGGTGAGAGCGGAGAAAAAGCCCCCTTGGTTCTCCTCCTCTTTGTCTTTGTACTGCCTGTAAGGAGTAGAGTGACCTCAATTACCCCATGAGTACACAGCTCTCTACCACACCAGCAATGGAATTACTGTGTGCACAGGGCAGATATTACCAAGACAATGTCAAAACACACTGTGTGCACAGGGCAGATATGACCATGACAATGTCAAAACACACTGTGTGCACAGGGCAGATATGACCAAGACAATGTCAAAACACACTGTGTGCACAGGGCAGATATGACCAAGACAATGTCAAAACACACTGTGTGCACAGGGCAGATATGACCAAGACAATGTCAAAACACACTGTGTGCACAGGGCAGATATGACCAAGACAATGTCAAAACACACTGTGTGCACAGGGCAGATATGACCAAGACAATGTCAACACACACTGTGTGCACAGGGCAGATATGACCAAGACAATGTCAACACACACTGTGTGCACAGGACAGATATTACCAAGACAATGTCAAAACACACTGTGTGCACAGGGCAGATATTACCATGACAATGTCAAAACACACTGTGTGCACAGGGCAGATATGACCAAGACAATGTCAAAACACACTGTGTGCACAGGGCAGATATGACCAAGACAATGTCAAAACACACTGTGTGCACAGGGCAGATATGACCAAGACAATGTCAAAACACACTGTGTGCACAGGGCAGATATGACCATGACAATGTCAAAACACACTGTGTGCACAGGGCAGATATGACCAAGACAATGTCAAAACACACTGTGTGCACAGGGCAGATATGACCAAGACAATGTCAAAACACACTGCGTGCACAGGGCAGATATGACCAAGACAATGTCAAAACACACTCTGTGCACAGGGCAGATATGACCAAGACAATGTCAAAACACACTGCGTGCACAGGGCAGATATGACCAAGACAATGTCAAAACACACTGTGTGCACAGGACAGATATTACCAAGACAATGTCAAAACACACTGTGTGCACAGGACAGATATTACCAAGACAATGTCAAAACACACTGTGTGCACAGGGCAGATATTACCAAGACAATGTCAAAACACACTGTGTGCACAGGGCAGATATTACCAAGACAATGTCAAAACACACTGTGTGCACAGGGCAGATATGACCAAGACAATGTCAACACACACTGTGTGCACAGGGCAGGTATGACCATGACAATGTCAAAACACACTGTGTGCACAGGGCAGATATGACCATGACAATGTCAAAACACACTGTGTGCACAGGGCAGATATGACCATGACAATGTCAAAACACACTGTGTGCACAGGGCAGATATTACCATGACAATGTCAAAACACACTGTGTGCACAGGGCAGGTATTACCAAGACAACGTCAAAACACACTGTGTGCACAGGGCAGGTATGACCATGACAATGTCAAAACACACTGTGTGCACAGGGCAGATATGACCATGACAATGTCAAAACACACTGTGTGCACAGGGCAGATATGACCATGACAATGTCAAAACACACTGTGTGCACAGGGCAGATATTACCATGACAATGTCAAAACACACTGTGTGCACAGGGCAGGTATTACCAAGACAATGTCAAAACACACTGTGTGCACAGGGCAGATATTACCAAGACAACGTCAAAACACACTGTGTGCACAGGGCAGGTATGACCATGACAATGTCAAAACACACTGTGTGCACAGGGCAGATATGACCATGACAATGTCAAAACACACTGTGTGCACAGGGCAGATATGACCATGACAATGTCAAAACACACTGTGTGCACAGGGCAGGTATGACCATGACAATGTCAAAACACACTGCGTGCACAGGGCAGATATGACCAAGACAATGTCAAAACACACTGTGTGCACAGGGCAGGTATTACCATGACAATGTCAAAACACACTGTGTGCACAGGGCAGGTATTACCATGACAATGTCAAAACACACTGTGTGCACAGGGCAGGTATTACCATGACAATGTCAAAACACACTGTGTGCACAGGGCAGATATGACCAAGACAATGTCAAAACACACTGTGTGCACAGGGCAGGTATTACCATGACAATGTCAAAACACACTGTGTGCACAGGGCAGGTATTACCATGACAATGTCTCCATGCAGTGCTGCGATGACACCTACCTGTTATACTCTGACAGGGCTTGTGAGATCACCAGTCCCTTTCCCTGCAAAGACAAAGAAAGTTCTGATTATCTATTCGCTTCACTCTGTAGATGTGTGTGTTCCATTGTACACCAACAACTGACTTGCACTGACTAGCATTAAACAACATTGTGTAATACAGCTTAGGGAACACAGCGCAATTCACTTACATTTAATGTGGTCTCATCATCAACTATAGACAACTTCACTATGTACGGGTTTACAGACTGCAAAAAAAAGAAAGAAAGAAACACATAGGTTAGTTAGGCTTTCTAACGCAGTGATATTATCAACATGAACCCACAGCTTCTGCAATACTCAATACCAGTTAAAGATAGCACTTTTTAATATTTAGTGTTTCTATACACACAGTTAGTTCATCAGTGTGCACTTCAGGTCCAAACAGAGCGGATCTAAATCACCACTTCCTGGAACTCTTCACATACTTTTACCAACAGAAACCGATGAAAAAGACACATGGACTGTTAGACATTCGATTTTCATATTTTATTTATATCAGTATTAAGCATCTCATGTAACTCTAACACCACCTGCTTTTCTGAGCCACAGCTCATAGAAAGTCATGATTCATCTGAACAAAACTGTGGCCAAGCTAAACATCGCGGCCAGGATCACCTGAATAAACCCCATGTGTGTTTTCAAAGTGCTGTATTATGTGCATGCTGTTGTAATTTTAAAAAATGGTACACCCACCTTGTGGGATAAGATGTGCTTCAGTTAATATAGTTTTATGTAGCTGTTTCCCCACCACTGAAGAAAGATGGGTTAAAGAGAAAAGCTTGCCTCGTATTTCCTGTAGTTAACCAGAAGAGCCAGGAGGACGACTGTGTCATAGCCATGCTGCCTCCTACTGGAAGAACTGGAGAGGATCTGCAAAGCAAGGCTGTGCAGTGAATCAGGGGAACCTGCGTCCTGTACTAGCAGCACTGCATTCTACCAACCTGACCTTCCACACTGATCCTCGTGGTATAAAAACCCTAACAGTTACCAGGGAACACTCACCAAAGGAATGTTTCAGTCTTTGAGATGTGCAAACAAAAGCTCTAAACAACAGACTTGCACACCCTTCCCTCTACCCATCAACTGGATATTAATGTAAAACTGAGAAACACAGTGAAGTAGAGAAACATTTTGGCAAAGCGCCTTCATCAGTGTAAGGCAGCAAGTGAATGTTCTCTGGCATTGGAAAACAGTTCCCTTACACTGCAAGAGTCTCCAGAACTGCACTCAGTCAAAGAATAGATGAAAGGAATGCTCTGCACAATGGCATATAGAAAGGCTGCTGGCATAAGCACAATAGATGGAATCACGGCTGTATGAAAACATGGAAACCATTATAAAGCTTTTATTCAAAGCTTTTAATTATGTGCCTTTAACTAGTCAATCTGTAAAAACCCTGCCATTTTAAACATTATTATTATTATTATTATTATTATTATTTATTTCTTAGCAGACGCCCTTATCCAGGGCTACTTACAATTGTTATAAGATATCACATTATTTTTACATACAATTACCCATTTATACAGTTGGGTTTTTAGTGGAGCAATCTAGGTAAAGTACCTTGCTCAAGGGTACAGCAGCAGTGTCCCTCACCTGGAATTGAACCCACAACCCTACGGTCAAGAGTCCAGAGCCCTAACCACTACTCCACACTGCTGCCCGAACATGTAAGCATTACTATTCCAGCGTGTTCTAATCTGTTCTAGTGTTTATTAGCACCCCATTGCTGTGCTCTTTTGTACACCCAACAGAATGTGTAACATTTCAGGGCTGCTCCTTCACAAAGCAAAATCAATCCAACAAGTGGTGTGCAAGCTTTCATAGAAACAAACATCCATCCACACAAGCCAACATGTAGCATGTCAGCTGCAGCCTCTCTCTCCCAACTCACCTGCAGGATGGCCTCAAAGATGCTGTTGATCATGACGTACTCCAGGATTGTGTTCTGGCTGATGTTATCCGTCACCTGAAATGCAAGGCATCGTAAAGACATGTGCCAGCGTGGCAGGGTGCTTCACACCGCTGCAGCAGGGCTGCCTAGTAAGGGGAACCATCTCCAACGGCTTGGAAATGCATGAAAGTATGAACAGGCTTTACTTTCCTAACATTGCAGTACTGTGGGTTGAACAACAAGACTGGGCTTAGCCCACATGAATACAATCAGCACTGACAGGCAGAGGTGCAAGTAGACCAAATGTCTGAACGCAGCAGGGTAAGGTGGCACGGGTTCTACCGGTCAAATGAATGAATGAACGACTGAATGAAACTATACCGTCACTAAACAGAGAAGAAGCTTCAGACAGAGGCTTTTCAGGCTTTCTGATCCATCACCACACAGCAGTGTATCCAAACTCTCCATCAGGTCCTGAAATCAGAGAACGCCATAGTCACCAAACATACAAGGGCACAGTATTTTACACATTAACCTGAAGAAGAAAATAATCTGTCTCTAGAAAATACTGCGGCAGACCAAGTTTCTATAAAGGGGACTCAACTAGAAAACGTTTGAGAATTGCTGGTCTAGTCGTTCTCTTAAAAGCCACAATGCACTTTCTGTAAGACAGAGCCCCCAATTAACACAGTACTGAGTGTGGTCTTACCAGTGCATGTTTTACACAGCCTCATCACTCCACTCCTCCACTTCCTCCCCACCCATCAGATCCACTCCTCCATGCCCTTCTCCCAGTCCCAGCCTCACCTTCATGCGCAGCTCTGCCTTGTCAAAGCCCATCAGCATGTTGATGATGTCAAAGCCTGACGTTGACTTATTCTTCTGGTGAACCCCTCGAAACAGGGCACATAAAGTCTGGGAAAGAGCGTGAAGGACTGAATAAACAGAAAGCCAGTAACACTAACAGCATTGTAACTGCTTGGATAAAGAGAACTGCTGAGTGAGTTTCCATATGCTAACTCCTCATTCAGAAAGAACTAGTCATGTGCATGTGTGCATTTTTCAAAATAATATTTTCTTGTGTACTAAATTGCAGAGATCCTTTTATAAATGAGTGCCCTTATTCATAAAAAATATCAGATTTTAAAATGATCTACAGAAAATAAGTCAGCGCCATGGAGCTTCATTGAAGGATGTGAAATAACTTTTTAAAACAAATGACTGTAAAGCTTCATTAATCTGATGAGCAGACCTGAAAGAAATCGCATGCATTACTCTCCCTGGGGTTCAAGGACTCGTGGACACTCCAGTTCAACTGCCAATTGTACAGTGTACCTTTTCATTAGCATAACTTACATTTATAAATTAGATTCCCCCCATTATGTCTGAGAAAATTGTCATAACTTATGATGCAACACAATGTTATAACAGACTGTACATGCTTTTTATTTTTTTTTATTTATATCAACTTTAAAATGTCGTTCATTATATGAGGCAAATGTCCTGTTTCAAAGAGGATGCATTAATTAGACTTCCTGTCCTGTTGTATTAAATCCGAGGCAGAGACAATTAGTAAGACAGGACAGTCTCACTAATGCATCACACAAGATTAAAGAGTTTTACAATTATTCCCAGAAGGTTTTTAATGTCATCTAGCAATTTCTCCAACCAGGTCAAACCAGGTTCAGTCCTACAAAAGATCTAGCATTGCCTTCCCAAGATCCAGATCCCAAGCTGGATCCCCCGCTGGATCCCACGCTGGATCCCCCGCTGGATCCCCCGCTGGAGCCCATGCACCCTGCAGGAATAACAAGGCACACTGCTCTGGCTTTGTTATCAGCCACTCTACTGGCCCTTACCTGCAAGGCATTTACAACTTTGATCTGGTGCTCCTCTCCCAGAGCCTGAATGCAGTGCTGGAACAGGCTGTTGATGTTGTCTTTGACTTTCATCAGTTCATCTCCATCCAGAGATTCCAGCTTTCCCTCCAGGTACTCCAGATTCACCTGAAGAAAAGCAAGACTTCATTACCAAAGGACAAGAGCACAACAGGCACAATAACTAATGCTAAAAAACACAATTACAAGTCAGGCTTAGGAAAGCTTCTTTTGATTTTTGTTCTGAGCAAATGCTGCAGTGTAAGCAGACGATCATACTGCTATTGTGCGATTCCTCACAGAACATGAAGAACCTTGATTTCACAGCAGAAGATATTATATATGAGCAGTCTCAGCAAATGTGAGCAATAATAGGCTTACTGACACCAGTGTGCTTTACACCAACAAGCATTCAGACAGACTAATAAATGCAGACCCATATTCTGTTGCACATTTCACCCACTCAGATGCCTTTCTTTCTAAATATATTGGTATACATGAAAAGGATGGACTGCTAATGGAATGACTATAATGAGCAATCCATCTCATAAGTGTGGTTGTACCCCAAGTATTCATTTACAATTTGTGCATCTTCAAATGCCAAGACTGGAATGATTTAACCCAAGCTTTATTATTTATTTATTTATTTCCTAGCAGACGCCCTTATCCAGGGCGACTTACAATCGTAAGCAAATACATTAAGAATGCTTTCTCTCACCTTCATCAGGAACAGCTCTTCCCAAAAGCGCGGGTTGTTTTTTGCAGGGTCTTCCCTCTGAAATGAGAAACGGAATGGATTTTGTTTCCTTTTCTTGTTTAAAACTTGATCATGTAGAATACATTTTCAGGTTCTGGGTGGGGTTGGAAGAATAATCACATATTGCGATATGTTTAGTTTCTTGATTATTTATCGTACTGAAGATACATCATTAAAAATGGAATTATCTATGACAATCATATTTCTGACAGTCACCTAAAAGGTAAAAAATGAGAAGCGCAACTGCTGCACAGAAGAAAGTTTGTGTGAGAGAGAACGTTAATAGGAGTGATAAGCCTGGGCATGGCCAGTTCACTAGGCAACTACCCCTTCCTAATAAAGTATATTACTCTAGTGTGGCAAGATAAGCAAAACGAGCAACGTGTGAGAATGCTACACCAGGGAGCCCTGCTGCCCTTACCACCAAGATCTCCTCATACGTCAGGACCACGTGAGAATGCTGCCCTTACCACAAAGATCTCCTCATACGTCAGGACCACGCGAGAATGCTGCCCTTACCACAAAGATCTCCTCATACATCAGGACCACGCGAGAATGCTGCCCTTACCACAAAGATCTCCTCATACATCAGGACCACATGAGAATGCTGCCCTTACCACAAAGATCTCCTCATACATCAGGACCAGGTGAGAATGCTGTCCTTACCACAAAGATCTCCTCATACATCATCAGGACCACATGAGAATGCTGCCCTTACCACAAAGATCTCCTCATACATCAGGACCAGGTGAGAATGCTGCCCTTACCACAAAGATCTCCTCATACATCAGGACCAGGTGAGAATGCTGCCCTTACCACAAAGATCTCCTCATACGTCAGGACCACGTGAGAATGCTGCCCTTACCACAAAGATCTCCTCATACATCAGGACCACCTTCTCCTTCAAAGGCTTCTTAGAGGCAGATGACTTCCGCAGCAAGCCTGCCTTCTTCTCCACCTGGGCCATGGTTTGGGGTCTGGGCACAGAAGTAACGAGTCAATAAGACATTGGGAGAACTCATTTGGGGCACAGAAGTTAAAAGTTCTAGACAGTTAAATCTCAGACACAGACAATTCAAGTTAAGCAGTACATGGACACCAACACATCCCTTATGTGCACCATTTATTTTGGGTACAAAACGGGGATTTACAATGTTACTGATCAAGCAAACCAGTCTATTGTACTTTGGCACTTTATAAAAATTGTAGAAATACAGGTGCTCTACAGCAGAGGAACTGTGAAGGAATGTCAGTTCAACCATCTTCATAAGAAAAGCACACAAGAGCTTAAATACCTGCAATCACATTGGCTGTGGGCTGCATGCCTTTACATCTCACATGAGCACTGTATGATACCCTTACAGAAAGCCACTGTAGCTGCAATGCTTATAAAGCAACTGATTAGAAAATACTTTTTATATAAGGCTTCGTCTATGCTTCGAAGTATAGCTTTGCCACACATCAAAGTCTACCACACCGACAAGCAATCACAATGGTCTGTTGTAATCTGTTTTATAAGGTTCATTAAAACTTGAATGTATATTTGTTGTATCAATATGCATCATGGCAATAAGACTCCTATTGCACAGCACTTCCATCCACTCCAGGTTTTAATACAAGCTTGATTAGCCACAGCGGGTAAAGGTAAAAAGCTCAGGTGTCTTATTAAACTCATAGTAAACGAGGAATGGATCAAATGCAATTTGTAGTCTTATTTCCATCCCTGTGCCCACAGTATAATGACACTTTGTAAAAACATCTGTGTAGCATCCCTTAAACTTCCACGATAGGAGTTCAGCTATATGAATTTGATTAAAATGGTTTGCATTCACGCTCAACTGACCTGCTTATTTCACCTCAGTTTAATGAGGGAATTGCTTGACACAAGCGGCCCCTTTATAAAGCTCACTGACTTAATGTTCTTTTCCATTCAGTACAAAACAAAAGTGTTTTTCTTGTCCCATTAACTGGAAATTGGTTAACTAACTGGTATCACAAGTTTTAGAATTCTGTTTCAAAAATCTCAATACCACTGCACTGAAATTTCCCCGAAACGTTTCCCAAAGTCTCAAAGCGACAGGCTTGCACGGAAACTGTTTGACCTGTTTGTTTTTCATTCTCTCGCTTAATGTTACTGTGTTAGTCTGTGTAATCTGGGGCATCGTTAATCTCCCTCTAACAAAGTGGTATGTTCTAGAAGGCTGCTTTTTTTTTTTTTAATACAATATTAACCAAGAGAAACCTGATTAAAACGCTGCCTTGTCTTTCTAAACTAAAGTTTAGGGGGTTTTTTTTGTGGTTTTTTTGCAAAATAATAATTTCATAATATAACTATTTTGTTATTCATTCATATATATATATATATATATATATATATATATATATATATATTCGTGTCAGTAGCAAAATAAAGTAGGCGTTAGGAATTAGTAAACAAACATCACATCTTGTGTGTGGCAAGATATAAGCGGCCTGTACAAATCTGTGTAATCCCCGAGGTTTCCTACTAAGTATGCGGGCCTCATAACCTTCATAGAGCTCACAGGCTCCAATCTCGTTGCCGTTTTGTTCTTTAATTTTTTACACATACATTTCATTTAAGTATATGGATAATGTAATTTCAATAAATAATCTAACAGTGCTTTTAATATAATTTGCTCTTTTTAGCAACACATTTTAAA
This sequence comes from Acipenser ruthenus, assembly GCF_902713425.1. NCBI lineage: Eukaryota > Metazoa > Chordata > Actinopteri > Acipenseriformes > Acipenseridae > Acipenser > Acipenser ruthenus. Next base: position 262,505 of record NC_081195.1, read on the forward strand.
TAAATAATACCGGTACACGTCTGCTTTAGATTTACACAAAAAAAAATGAAAAGAAAAAAGTGAAACCGTTTGAACTTTATTTACTAACGAAAAACCAGCATGGAAACAGAATTGGTTTGTGCTGACCCTTAAAAAAAACACTTTAAATAATATGATACTGGCATTACCAATCAGACCAAGACGTGTTTGTGACAGATTGAATATGGAAAGCAGTGTGTATGATCGTTTTACTACAGACCTGGGATATTATTTGCAGGGATTATGTGTGATTTCCGCTTACCTATTTTCGTGTATTTTCTTAAAATCCCATCCCCACTCGCTTAAAAACACAGCGCGACTCGTTACTATTGTCGCAAGACCAACCCACCCGTCTCCATTACCTTCATCAGTCAAACAAAAGCCTGCATGGTCCTAGCGCCTGCCCGTCCATTTTAACGGGTGCAGTGTTACCATTTTTATTGCAGAAATTGAAAAACAAGAAGAAAGAACACATAACCTATATTTAAATCAGTAAAAAAATAAAATAAAATAAAAAAACGAAAGCTTGGCCAATTTAAATGCCCATTTAGCTTTCACGGAAGAAGAAAAAAACGTAAATTAAATCAGTGTTACTATTAACACGTTTCTTAGTTGTGATCGAGATACACGAATGGCTTAACATGTATCAATTGCATTCTTAAAGGAGAGTACAGTATAAAAGTCGTGGGGAAATACCTCAAATCTGAAGCCCTACTACGGAATACTGCAGCACAGCATTGCTGTTCAGGGGAATAGGACACTGTCGCTTTAAATCCTCTCTGGAATGTTCAAAGTCCATGATCAGGTGATTAATACCACCTACTGTAGCGAGCCCCACGCAGCATCATATTTTAAGGACGGAAGCAAGTAAAGGAAAGGTACAACAAAAACACGCAACCTCCCTAAATTGGAAAAACAGGAAAAAATTAAATTAAAAAAACGCCTCAGCAGGTAATTGATGCCGGAAATGAACAAACTCGTGATGTCAGGAGACGGCTGACACACAGACATAGAGAAGTTAATAGGTTGTGCGAGTAAAGAAACGTGTTATTGCAGCAGTGAGTCGGAGAGCAGGCGGACTGGAGGGTGTGGATTTAACACGGATGCTGGTTATGTGATATATTTAGACACATAATTGACTTTCCTTTTCGTGTGGGGTGTTTACACAACATTCGCTTCTTCTCACAGGCTCCCCAGCCAGACAGTAAGTAACGATGAAAGGATTCGCGTTGGAGCAGATAACAGATTTCACTGATTTTACCAGAGGCGGCGATTTGACCGAGTTTTTAAAGCAAACTAATAATGTGTTTAATATGAATAACTGTCGTTCGCATCCTGTCCGGGTCAGTCCAGATGCACAGCACATCCACGCCTTTCTTCAAAAACCAAAGCGGGGTCTGGTGACTTTTGATAGGATCCAGAGAGTCGCTGTCGCTCAGAGCCCCAGCTATATGGACACGGGATCCGCCCTATCGATCCCGATAGTGGAGCTGTTGTATTTAGACAGCGGCAGCAAAGACAGCGCGGCGCTGGTCGCGGTGATTCTTGAAAACGGTAAAGCGGAGTTTTGGAAATACTGGGAGAGAAAAGCTGGCTGGGATTTGTTGCAGACTTCAGACCTGTGCAACAGCACCAGCGCTAAAGTGGTGTCGGTTTGCTCCAGTGGCAAGTTTATAATCTGGTGTGAAGAGAGACCCGCTTCAGAAAGCGCTTCAGTTTTCTCCGCAGCGCGTAACAACTTCAGATACTGCATCTGCAAAAGAACTTACGAGCGCGAGGAGCGGGCTGTGCGCTTAGGGGGTGTTAAAACACCCTTACACAACAGCCCGCGTTACAGGGTCCTTGCAGCGCGGGAGAATGTTTACCTGCTGCCAGACAATCAGGAGGCAGCCCCGGGCAACGGCTCCAAATTCTTCCTGCCATGGTCCCCTAAACAGGACAGGATGACTATCAGTACTGTGTGCAAAGGAGCACTGCTGAGCAAAACCCTGCACTCCACCAGCAAGGATTCGGATTACAAGACACTGATTTCAGAGTGCATTGGAATGCTGGCCACAATCAGCCCCCCAGAAATCTGTTCCGTTGCTCCTACCAGCTGCGGTGGGCTGCTCTTGGTTCTCAGCTCAGGCTGCATTAGTTTATTGCAAAGTGATGGAGTCCTGAGGCAGATCTATACTCTGGCATTAAGCTGCCCACTGGACTGTAGCAATCAGATCAGCATGCAGATCTACGGCAGTACCCTGGCTTGCATTGTGTACAGGACGCTGTACCTGGTTGACACCAGCACTGGCAGGCTGCTGGAGAACATTGCACTGAAGACCGATGGCATGCTCTTTCTAAACTCCAGGGAGAAGAATGGCATCCACTTCCTTTCCGGTAAAGGAATGTACGTGGTGAAGGAGTCGGGGGTGGACCCCACCAGCAAGCAGCTGGGCTGCTCCGACACTGCCAGGCCGGATGCTGTCTTGGTGGAGGCAGTCTTCGAAGAAGCCTGCAGGTACTACCAGCGCCGGAGCCTGAGCAGCACACAGCTGACTGTGGAGAAACTGAAAAGCGGGGGCATGTTCCAGGCGCCCATCGCCCTGTCTTCCATTCTCGGGGTCTACATGAAAACCAAGAAAGCCAGCGAGCTGCCGCAGGGGGGTGGCGGTTACTCCAAGCTGCTGGCATCGTTGGGCGCGGAGCTAGAGAGCTTGATGGCCTTGGAGCAGCTCAAGGCATCAGTGGTCAGCGCCTCCGACAGAAAGCTGAGCGTCTCGTGTGAAACTCTGGTGGGGCAAGAGGTGAACCGCCTGCTCTTCTCAGACCTGGACAGAGACAATCTGCTGTACCTGAACGTCATTTTTAAAACCTTCCCCCGGGAGTCTTGGCAAGCCCTGCAGGCTAGTTTGCGACTCGGGTCCAATGGAGAGGGCTTCCTGACGGCCAAGGCAGCCCCGGAGGTCTGGAAGACGGTCCTGAGCCCCGTGCAGGCAGCCCTGGCCCCTCTCTCCAGCGGCCAGCAGCAGGCCTCCTCTAACGGGGCAGCGCCTGTCTTTGAGCTGATCTGCCGCTCCCTTTTCACCTTTCAGCCCAAGTGGCTGCCCAGATTTGTTGAGCTGGCGCAGCAACAAGCAGGTGCCTCTTCCTGGAACTATGGGGGCAAGGAGAGCCCGGAGAGCGTCCCCTTGTACAAGCGGGCCCTGTGTGTGCTGCCGAGGGAGGGGCAGGCGCAGGAGTTGCAGGTGGAGCTCTTGCTCTGCAGCCAGAGACCCAACGCTGTCATGCAGGCCATGCACATCCTGCTGGAGCTCCGGCGCTGGGAGAGAGTGGCCGAAGTGGCCCAGCACTTCTCTCAACAGAGCCCCCTGCTCAACAAGGAGATCTTCACCACCCTTCTCTGTGAGGTCTCGCAGCACCGGGATCTGGACCCATACCTGGACCTACTTTGGACCTTGTGTCCTGAGGACATGACTGTCACCAGCATCCTAAATATTGTGCTGAAAAGCCTGCCTCTATGCGGAAGGGAGCCCGGACCATTCAGAACCGACAGGAGCCAGATGAGCATCGGGATGCTGAAGCCGCTGTTGATCAAAGTGCTGCAAAGAGAAACCAAGCCGAGCCAAAGGTATGCGGACATCCTCCAGTCCCCTTCCTTTCCCCCTCCCACTCTCCCGAGGCAGCCCAGGTCAGTCACAGAGCCCGCCATGGCCACTGCCTCCCCGCCCCTGTCGAGCATCTCATCCAGTGTGAACGACACCAGCGTGGATGAAGGCTGCTCCAGTCCCCATCATGAGAATAAATAGCAGCTCTGCACATGTTCTCTCCTCCGGGGACTAATGGAGAAGATACCCTACAAGCGAAATCACCAAAGATATTTAAAACCTCGCTGGAATATGCGTTCCAGAGCAAAGATCAAATGTAGAAGACAAGTTAGGATATATATTCTCTTAACCAAAGTTTTTTATTAAAAAAAAAAAAAAAAAAAAGGTTTGACTGTGTTCCACACGTTTTCAAGAGATCATTCTTTGTTGTCAAATCATAAGGCCAATGGACTGGCTTTTGTTTTCAGCTCTAAATATGCAGCCAAAGCAGTTTTATAATCAAGGGTCTGGTTTTTCAAAGCAGTGCAGATGTATTATAAATCTGCCTGGATATTACCCTGCAGCCTGCTGTTGAAATGTTATTCGTGTGCTGTTTACTAAACAGATGCATTGCACACTAGAATGAGTGCCGTGACAAAGTTAAAATGCCACTAAAGCACCACGAGCAAAGGGCAGAGAACAAAATGAGTATGTCATGTAGAGCACTGGAGATGCTGTTCATGTTGAGCACTGGAGATGCTGTTCATGTAGAGCACTGGAGATGCTGTTCATGTTGAGCACTGGAGATGCTGTTCATGTTGAGCACTGGAGATGCTGTTCATGTTGAGCACTGGAGATGCTGTTCATGTTGAGCACTGGAGATGCTATTCATGTAGAGCACTGGAGATGCTGTTCATGTTGAGCACTGGAGATGCTGTTCATGTTGAGCACTGGAGATGCTGTTCATGTTGAGCACTGGAGATGCTGTTCATGTTGAGCACTGGAGATGCTGTTCATGTAGAGCACTGGAGATGCTGTTCATGTAGAGCACTGGAGATGCTGTTCATGTAGAGCACTGGAGATGCTATTCCTGCTGGTGGTGGCTGAACAAAATATAATGCAGCCATTCGATTTTTTATCTCAAGTTTGAGCTTCCTTTTAAAGGTAATGATGAACTCTCAGTAAAGTTACTGCTTGTGTTTAATACCTATTAGCCTGTTTATAGGACGTAGGCAATATGAATGTCTGCATTGTGCGCACACACTCACTCACTGAGATGTGCATGTGCAGCACACTCCTGAGAACAATCCACATCTTTACACACACTATCATATTCCACTGTGGTGAATTCAATCAGTTTACTTTTCATTGAAGATTGGTGACCTTAAATATATTACACAAATATATATATGCACTGTATATAGCTTCAAAAAGAAGCGTGTATGTTTTATTTATTAGGTACCATACATATCTTGATTTTAATATAAAGTAGAAAGAACCTAAAATAGTTTAACCCATATTGTTTGAATTTCTTTGTCGGAAAGTGTATTCTATCCTAACCTACCTTGCAGTATATCATGTATAATGTAGATTGAGTCCATGTGCAGTGTCTGTGTGCACGGCCACGCCTCTCTGCAGAATGAAGCAGTGTCTGTGTGCACGGCCACGCCTCTCTGCAGAATGAAGCAGTGTCTGTGTGCACAGCCACGCCTCTGTGCAGAATGAAGCAGTGTCTGTGTGCACGGCCACGCCTCTGTGCAGAATGAAGCAGTGTCTGTGTGTGCATGGCCACGCCTCTCTACAGAATGAAGCAGTGTCTGTGTGCACGGCCACGCCTCTCTGCAGAATGAAGCAGTGTCTGTGTGCACGGCCACGCCTCTCTGCAGAATGAAGCAGTGTCTGTGTGCACGGCCACGCCTCTCTGCAGAATGAAGCAGTGTCTGTGTGTGCATGGCCACGCCTCTCTGCAGAATGAAGCAGTGTCTGTGTGTGCATGGCCACGCCTCTCTGCAGAATGAAGCAGTGTCTGTGTGCACGGCCACGCCTCTCTGTAGAATGAAGCAGTGTCTGTGTGTGCACGGCCACGCCTCTCTGCAGAATGAAGCAGTGTCTGTGTGCACGGCCACGCCTCTCTGCAGAATGAAGCAGTGTCTGTGTGCACGGCCGCGCCTATCTGCAGAATGAAGCAGTGTCTGTGTGCACGGCCGCGCCTCTCTGCAGAATGAAGCAGTGTCTGTGTGCACGGCCACGTCTCTCTGTAGAATGAAGCAGTGTCTGTGTGTGCACGGCCACGCCTCTCTGCAGAATGAAGCAGTGTCTGTGTGCACGGCCGCGCCTCTCTGCAGAATGAAGCAGTGTCTGTGTGCACGGCCACGCCTCTCTGTAGAATGAAGCAGTGTCTGTGTGTGTGCATGGCCACGCCTCTCTGCAGAATGAAGCAGTGTCTGTGTGCATGGCCACGCCTCTCTGTAGAATGAAGCAGTGTCTGTGTGTGCATGGCCACGCCTCTCTGCAGAATGAAGCAGTGTCTGTGTGCACGGCCACGCCTCTCTGTAGAATGAAGCAGTGTCTGTGTGCACGGCCACGTCTCTCTGTAGAATGAAGCAGTGTCTGTGTGCATGGCCACGCCTCTCTGAAGAATGAAGCAGTGTCTGTGTGTGTGCACGGCCACGCCTCTCTGCAGAATGAAGCAGTGTCTGTGTGTGCACGGCCACGCCTCTCTGCAGAATGAAGCAGTGTCTGTGTGTGCATGGCCACGCCTCTCTGCAGAATGAAGCAGTGACATATGCCCTGGGGAGATTATATTTAATAGCAACTTTTTTATTTTTTAGAAAACTAGTAGAATTATGACAATTAACCAAAAATAATCATTTTGAGTGCTGAAATGTGAAAACTGTTAAAAATGTAGCACATTGCTGAAGCAGACGCTAAGTTGTGTGTCTGTGGTGAGTGAGAGCATTCGTGTGAAATCCTTTACTGTCTCACACACACATCTCCCATTTCTGGTCACCACGTTACAAAAAGGATATTGCTGCTCTAGAAAGAGTGCAAAGAGCGATCAGAATTATCCTGGGTTTAAAAGGCATGTCATATGCAGACAGGCTAAAAGAATTGAATCTCTTCAGTCTTGAACAAAGAAGACTACGCTGTGATCTGATTCAAGCATTCAAAATTCTAAAAGGTATTGACAATGTCGACCCAGGGGACTTTTTCGACATGAAAAAAGAAACAAGGACCAGGGGTCACAAATGGAGATTAAAGAGGCATTCAGAACAGAAAATAGGAGGCACTTTTTTACACAGAATTGTGAGGGTCTGGAACCAACTCCCCAGTAATGTTGTTGAAGCTGACACCCTGGGATCCTTCAAGAAGCTGCTTGATGAGATTCTGGGATCAATAAACTACTAACAACCAAACAAGCAAGATGGGCCGAATGGCCTCCTCTCGTTTGTAAACTTTCTTATGTTCTGTGTATCTGTTGATCTCTGTGCCTTGCTGTTTCTCCTCTCTCTGGAGTGTGCTGGAATGTTTGAATTCACTCTGCAGTATTGCTGTTCATTTGCACCTTCCTGTGATCAGAGAGAGGGAGTGAGGGTCACTTTGCAAGGATGAAGCAAAGTTTCTACATTAGCATTAGCTGTTTGTAGCAAGCAAGCTATTCTCAGGGGTTGTGAGAAGTTCATCCCGCTTTTCCATTCTATTGAGACAATCCTGAGTACTGTGAGGTCATGCGAGGGGTGTCCTGGAAACACAGCAGATAGTACACCCGTTCATTTTCTTTTGAGGACCTTCCCGTTTGCTTCATTATACCGAAGTGATGTTCTGGAAACAATTACAAGAACGTTCTGTGTTTGTTTTCACACCTCGTGAACCCCCTGCTTCTGCTAATGAGAGGCGGCCTGCGTGAGCTGCTTCTGCTAATTACTGGATTTCTGTGCTTTACTGGTACAACTTCATGGGGAACAGTAACAGTATTACTGCTTTGCTCCAAACTGCACATTTTTAACACTAAAACTATTCAATAGTACTCTGAACCTTGCTTGGGTTCATATACTGTACATGCATGTGTCCTAACAGCACAGGTACGTCACCCTTTCCGATGCTAAGAGCCCATTTCAAGGATGCTGATTTCAGTTTTAGCTTCTCCAGTGTTGTTTTCACAGCAGTGGAGGGATTGCGGGTGCTGTTGCACTGTGTGATGGGGTTTCCATACTGTATATTAACAATAAGAGTAAAATAAAAAAAAGAGTGCTGTGTTTTCAGTGATTTTATTCAAATTGTTTCCACTCCTGATCAAGAGGTTGTCAGGGTGTACCTTCACAGCACCAGTTGTTCCCTAAGCAGTCCGTCAGAGATGGGCCACTTCTGTTTGCACAGTGGATGAACACTGGAGGTATCCTCATGCAGCTAGCATCGTAATGGTGCGCTTCCGTTCCCGATACAGATCACACACGTGCAGTTTACAATAAAACACACAAGAAATCAGGTGCTAGATTCACAGAATTACATTCTTAGCAAAAACACGTCAGAAAACAGCTCCTGGCTGGGTGGAACGTGGGTTCTGTCTGCACTGCACAGTGTCCCAGAAGGGTATGACACTTTGATTGGCCACTGGAGTATGTATATAAAAAAAAACACATCAAGACAATAATTTAAAAAGAATAAAAACATTGTGTTAGATTCTATATTCGCAGCAGGACAGTAGAATTCCCTGAGCCATGTCCCTTATTCCTGTCTCCAGAGCCTCACAATGGTTGTTCTGGGGCTTTATCAATCACAGACAAACAATCCCATTGACTCTGACAACAAGAATATGGACTTCAACGCTGCATAGTACTGTACAAAGACAAAGGGACACTTAGCAATGCTGCTGTGGAAAAAAAGAGATTCAGTGAGCAATGGCACTTGGTGAAAACTACAAGATTCTACAGGTTTTGAGGAGCGGGCCTACATTGTAATAACTGGATAACAACGCCAGTCCTTGCTGTTGTATGGGAAATGAAAGTTGAATAAATGTGTGGATTTTTCCAGGGACTCCTCTTGGAAGACAGACCCCTTCATATCAGGGCTTGTTTTTTTTTTGCACAGCAGCATGGCCTACATTATGACATACTGACATCTAGTGGAAGTTACATAAAAAAAACATTCTAATTACACATGGTCTCCTGGAAATGTAGAGAGAAACTGCTGTGCTTCATTGTTGGGGATAATCATGGGTTTAACACACAGAATGAGTGAGGGGCTGCCTGTTTGCAGGATGCAGCTCTCGTAAAGCTGGGTGAGATGAGCAGGTACGAGGATGCAAGCCCGGCTCCAGCTGGCCTCTTCCTCTAGCTCTTCATCGCTGCCCTGGGAATGCTGAACATGGGAATGGAGTCCTTGAAACACAGAGAGAAGCGAGGCTCAGTGTGCAACAGATTGCACTGGAAACAATCAAAACAAAGCTGCTTATCCCTGGACTGCACTCTGAGCGTGGAATAGCAATGCGAGGGGCAGCTCCGCTGCACTCTGAGCGTGGAATAGCAATGCGAGGGGCAGCTCCGCTGCACTCTGAGCGTGGAATAGCAATGCGAGGGGCAGCTCCGCTGCACTCTGAGCGTGGAATAGCAATGCGAGGGGCAGCTCCGCTGCACTCTGAGCGTGGAATAGCAATGCGAGGGGCAGCTCCGCTGCACTCTGAGCGTGGAATAGCAATGCGAGGGGCAGCTCCGCTGCACTCTGAGCGTGGAATAGCAATGCGAGGGGCAGCTCCGCTGCACTCTGAGCGTGGAATAGCAATGCGAGGGGCAGCTCCGCTGCACTCTGAGCGTGGAATAGCAATGCGAGGGGCAGCTCCGCTGCACTCTGAGCGTGGAATAGCAATGCGAGGGGCAGCTCCGCTGCACTCTGAGCGTGGAATAGCAATGCGAGGGGCAGCTCCGCTGCACTCTGAGCGTGGAATAGCAATGCGAGGGGCAGCTCCGCTGCACTCTGAGCGTGGAATAGCAATGCGAGGGGCAGCTCCGCTGCACTCTGAGCGTGGAATAGCAATGCGAGGGGCAGCTCCACTGCACTCTGAGCGTGGAATAGCAATGCGAGGGACAGCTCCACTGCACTCTGAGCGTGGAATAGCAATGCGAGGGGCAGCTCCACTGCACTCTGAGCGTGGAATAGCAATGCGAGGGGCAGCTCCACTGCACTCTGAGCGTGGAATAGCAATGCGAGGGGCAGCTCCACTGCACTCTGTATTCTACATGTAGACCATGTCTTTCTTTCATGTCAAAGTATTTCAAAGAGTAAGGAGCGAGGTTCCAAAAAAATGGTGTTATACAACTGTTTAAACAACTGTTATACCTGTCATTTCTCTATTCATTGTTAACATCCTGACAACTTTGTAACTTTAATGTCTGTTTCAAAGCTCTTTTCAAAATGGCCACTCTAGTGCTCTGTGGTTTGAGATGATCCTCTAAATGACTGCAGGAAAATAAATAAATAAATAACATAAAGACAAGTGCTCTGGCTTTTGTGTTCCGTACCACATCAATGTGGGCAGTTGTCCTGACATTATCAGTGCACTAACTTGTTTAATTGAACCAGCAAGCCTTCAACCATCCATCAATCCGGTAAATTAGTTAATTGTTTAATTCTACCTTTTTAACTTATTAAACCTGAGGTGGAATGTCCCTTTGGGAAAAAACCCAGTGCTGTGTGAAGCAGTTACCTTGTAACACAAACCCCAGTGCTGTGTGTAGCAGTTACCTTGTAACACAAACCCCAGTGCTGTGTGAAGCAGTTACCTTGTAACACAAACCCCAGTGCTGTGTGAAGCAGTTACCTTGTAACACAAACCCCAGTGCTGTGTGTAGCAGTTACCTTGTAACACAAACCCCAGTGCTGTGTGAAGCAGTTACCTTGTAACACAAACCCCAGTGCTGTGTGAAGCAGTTACCTTGTAACACACACCCCAGTGCTGTGTGTAGCAGTTACCTTGTAACACAAACCCCAGTGCTGTGTGAAGCAGTTACCTTGTAACACAAACCCCAGTGCTGTGTGTAGCAGTTACCTTGTAACACAAACCCCAGTGCTGTGTGAAGCAGTTACCTTGTAACACACACCCCAGTGCTGTGTGTAGCAGTTACCTTGTAACACAAACCCCAGTGCTGTGTGAAGCAGTTACCTTGTAACACAAACCCCAGTGCTGTGTGAAGCAGTTACCTTGTAACACAAACCCCAGTGCTGTGTGTAGCAGTTACCTTGTAACACAAACCCCAGTGCTGTGTGAAGCAGTTACCTTGTAACACAAACCCCAGTGCTGTGTGAAGCAGTTACCTTGTAACACAAACCCCAGTGCTGTGTGAAGCAGTTACCTTGTAACACAAACCCCAGTGCTGTGTGAAGCAGTTACTTTTCTATTCTATTTCCTTATTGACTCATCATGTTTAAACACCTTGAATAAATTATTATGCACAGCCCAATAAAACAAATGTGAACCTGTACTCAACATGTACTACCAGCAAGCACTACCTACATTGTGCTCCATCCTGTGAACGAGATGTTAAATCACTGTCCTATTGTAAGTGACTCTGCATATAATGCACAGTTCAGAATCTACCGCTGTAAACCGCTATGTGATGGTGGTCCACTACAAAAGGCGCTATATAAAAATAAAGATATTATTATTCTCATCATCATCACAAGAAAACGTCCTTGCTATTTCTGAAAAAAACAACGTGTAATGAAAGCTATTCATTGCCTGCTTGCACTGTCCCTGGGAATAGGGTTGGAGCGCTGATGCCCTCTTGTGGAAAGAGAGGGTAGCTCATGGACTGATAAACAAGCTCACAGGTGTACAAGTGCAACCCAGATTGTTTGTTTTTTAGATGAGACCCAGATTAGAACGAATTGTGGAATACCGAGGCAAAAGTGTCTATTTTTTAAAATCATTTAAAATGACTAGATTTAAGAAAAGACAGGTTTTAGCCTGTGATTTCAGAGGCTAGATTGCATCCTTCAAATTAAAGTATTGCAAGCAAGCACACCCAGTATAATAGATGAGAGGGTATCTCTGCTTCAATAAAGGATCTGGGTCTATGAGGTGGGAAACGGAGCCCCTGGTTTTATGTTGACAAGGCCTTTACATTTTTAACATTGATAAGCAACACATAAAACTACATTTTACTGGTAAACGCCATGGGCAGCATGACATGCATACTGTATATACCTGTATGTGAGCCCTGCAGGTATCAATACATTACCAACAGGATAAGAGATGAAGACACCCAGGTGTTAATCCCTTCTGGTGTTGTAAGCCACTCTGCCACCTCATTCACAAGACAAAGCAATGACTCACACAAGTAAACAGTACAGCAATAATGCAAATAAAAGCTCACCATTTTATTAAAGTGAAAATTCATCTTTATTAGTACCATACATGAATTATTAAATGGCACAAACTATGCAAAAAAACATTACACTGCCCCACAGACTAGGGGCTCTACAGGAAGATTGGAGGGTACAAATCACCATTCGGTTTGCATTTAAAAATCGTACCTAAAAACCTGGGAGAAGAAAGAAAGCTCTTTAAAAATCCAACCATAGCCTAGCTCTGGTTTCTGGACTAGGACTCTATAGGTGGGAGCTGGACACAGACAAGAAGCAAGTCTACAATACATAATAGTTACAAACTCTTTCAGGGGTGGAGGTGCACATCATTCAGGTGAGGTTCCGAAGTGTCCCTTAATGCCTAGGAAGTGGGTAGACGTACACACACACACACACGTTGTAAGAGGTACTGCTTGATTGCAACGTCAAAAAACATTTATAAAGACGGCTAAATGTCTTGTGTGCTCAACTGTGCCACAACCCACCCACAACACAGGAGAGGTCTGCCCATTGTGCTCTGCATAAACAGCAAGGTGAACCAAAGGACAGAATGCAAGACTGGCAGTATATCGTGACTAGAGGGTCTATTAAACATGTTGAGAAAACTTCAAAACTTCTATTAACATTGTATGGGGGGGGGGGGGGGGGGCACTAATACCAATGGCAAATTTGGGATGTGTGAACGTGGAATAATATCAAGATGAATGTAAAAAAATGTACATTAAAAAACAAAACACACACACACATTGAGAGGGGTGGGGTTCCAAATGGTGATTGTACCCAGAAATCGATCGGTCTCAAATCATGTCCAAAAAGGGTTTGTTTTTTTATTATCATTATACATTAGACAGGGCAGGCTTCTGGGTGCTCTAAATAAGGAATACATTTAATTACAGGTATAAAGAACTTTGCTACTACCTTAAATATACAAGCACAAACACACAGAGAGAAATGTGTGTGTGTGTATATATATATATATATATATATATATATATATATATAAAACAACAAAAACAAAAAAAGTACTTCACACAAGGTTACTTTTTTCCTTTAAAAAAAACAAAGAAAACAAAACAAAAGAATATATTTTAGGAAGGGATTTAAAGGGTCTTGCTAGTAGCCTCGATCCTTGGTCTGTAGCTTTCAGCATCAGTAAAAACATGACTAGGGAAATACAGCCCACTAGAAACGGAAGTCATTCATTATCTAACCTGTTAATATTCACGAGGTACCGGGTTTCAGTGGCATCAAGTGGTTTTTTATTATTAAATGAATTTCTATTCAAAATGAAGTGTCTGGTAAGAAACATTCTCTTTATGAAGGTATTTCATCCTCTTTCCAACCATGACATTGGTCAGAGCACCCAGCTGCAGTGCTAGTGAGCAGAGCAGTGCAAAACAGTGGCTTTAAATGTCTCCGGACTTAACTGCTGGACTCGTGTGGAAGATACATGCAGCTGGAAAACCCCCAGACCAAACTGCCTCCCAGCACAGCCCCAGCCTCTACCAGCAGCTGTGAACCCCCAGACCAAACTGCCTCCCAGCACAGCCCCAGCCTCTACCAGCAGCTGTGAACCCCCAGACCAAACTGCATCCCAGCACAGCCCCAGCCTCTACCAGCAGCTGAGAACCCCCAGACCAAACTGCCTCCCAGCACAGCCCCAGCCTCTACCAGCAGCTGAGAACCCCCAGACCAAACTGCCTCCCAGCACAGCCCCAGCCTCTACCAGCAGCTGTGAACCCCCAGACCAAACTGCCTCCCAGCACAGCCCCAGCCTCTACCAGCAGCCGCTAGAGAGAATTACTAGCGGTCTTTGCGAGAGATCAATGTTGTTCTTTTCCATGTGTGTTTTACCTGCTGGAATACAGAGGGGGGGGGGGGGGGGGGGGAAGGGTTCATTTGTATTCCAATAGTCCACACCAATCCCTTCCCTCACACAGCATGTCCTTCAGAGGTGCGGACGGCAGGTTAATGCCTCCTACAATAGAGGCTGGGCTGGGCAGGCAGGCCACAGGCTTGTAAAACACACACACACACACACACACACTATATATTAATGCTTTCAGACCCCTAGCTTCGTCTAATCACACATTTGTTGTTCGATTTTTGGAACATTACATTTTTTGTTCTGTAAAAATCTGACAATTATCAAAATTTGATTAACAAAAAAAAGACATTACTGAGTTTAAACACAGCTGGAAATAAAGTCCCTTCAAAATTTTATATATATATATATATATATATATATATATATATATTGTTGGAAACTACTTGTATAAATCAGGGTATGTGAGCAAATCTGGAGTTCACAAGTAAAACATATCTGGCTGTGCACAACCAAATCCCAAGTACCTCAATGCTTTACTGTTTGTTTGTATTTAAGTTTTAACGCAGTGGTTCTCAACTCCGGTCCTCGAGCTCCAGGACAGTACGGGTTTTTGTTCCAACCAGGTCCTAAAAAAAAAATAATTTAAATTTTAAAAATTTGTATCATAGCCTTAAGTGCACAGAAAAAAATTCCAGACTGAAGTCTTGGAGACAGCCGTGGATTGCTGTCTAATGCACACCAGATAGCAAAGTGTACTTTAAAACTGATATTTAGGTTCTGGTTGGAACAAAGCTGACCCTGATCCGATTCCATTGCACTGTTAACTAAAACTGCTTGCTTGCAAACTCTTGCTGCGTTTGAGTAGCACTTCAGCCAGCAGCATCGCTGTTGCACCTCATTGTGTGCAACACAGCAGTGCCCAGTATGAATTCACAGGCTGGACCTTACAGCTTCCATGCGATCTTATCCAAATCTGTGTGACCCATTAAAGCAGAGTGCGGAGTGCCAGCGAGTACAGAGCTGAAGGACCGGAGTGGAACGGCGCGGTTTAGAATGTGTTTTACAGGTAGAGGAGTCCCTACACGGCTGGGATCTCGTCCCGTCCCCCCTCCCCTCTTTTACTGGGACGCCTGTGATGTGGGGTTGTCGTTCTTGCTCTCCTGGCTGGAGGGGGCTTTGTTGTTCCAGGGGCTGTTGGCTCCCAGCGCTGGGGAGTTGTTGAAACTGTCCTCGTCGTCGATGCCATTGGCGGCGTCAAACTGCGTGTTCTCCAACCGTGTGATCAGACGCTCGTCTTCGTCCCCGAACTCCCCTCCCATCAGAGTGGGCTCTCCCACCACCATGACATCCTGCAGGGGGGACAGGAAGGGGCGCACACATTATCCCCGCAACAGGGGGAGAAGCGAGGATGCCCCGCAACAAGGGGAAAGGGAAGGAGGTGGCTAGGACTGCTGGCCTCGGAGCACTACATTTATTTAGCTCAGGGGATTGAAAATGTAAAGACCAGGGTTGCCACGTTCATAGTAAGCTGAAATGTATAATGGGTTAATGCTGGCCCCCTTAGTAAAATAGTGCTTGATGGTCTGTATTATGGGTGTGCAAAAAGGAATATCATGTTTAACATGTCTTACCTTTCTTTACGAAATCCCTTTTACCCAAACTATACATATGTAAATAAACAAACCCTAACCCTCAAAACATCCCTTAATAAAGAATGCCTGCAAAACTACCTGCAATCCTAATTACAATAAAAATGCAACAAAACACAAAACATACAAACCCACACCTCCTCCCAAAATTCACAGGTGCTTGCCTTTGAGCACAAAGCTGACATAATCCAAGCCCATTTCTCCACCCATTAGGTAATGCAAGGTCAGAAACCCGTCTCCCCTCTCCTCAGTAATGACAGTGAGATGCCCTGCACCCTCCCCTCAGTAATGACAGTGAGATGCCCTGCAGCCTCCCCTCAGTAATGACAGTGAGATGCCCTGCACCCTCTCCTCAGTAATGACAGTGAGATGCCCTGCACCCTCTCCTCAGTAATGACAGTGAGATGCCCTGCACCCTCCCCTCAGTAATGACAGTGAGATGCCCTGCAGCCTCTCCTCAGTAATGACAGTGAGATGCCCTGCACCCTCCCCTCAGTAATGACAGAGAGATGCCCTGCACCCTCCCCTCAGTAATGACAGTGAGATGCCCTGCACCCTCCCCTCAGTAATGACAGTGAGATGCCCTGCACCCTCTCCTCAGTAATGACAGTGAGATGCCCTGCAGTCTCCCCTCAGTAATGACAGTGAGATGCCCTGCACCCTCCCCACCTCCCCTCAGTAATGACAGTGAGATGCCCTGCACCCTCCCCACCTCCCCTCAGTAATGACAGTGAGATGCCCTGCACCCTCTCCTCAGTAATGACAGTGAGATGCCCTGCACCCTCCCCTCAGCAATGACAGTGAGATGCCCTGCACCCTCCCCTCAGTAATGACAGTGAGATGCCCTGCACCCTCCCCTCAGTAATGACAGTGAGATGCCCTGCACCCTCCCCACCTCCCCTCAGTAATGACAGTGAGATGCCCTGCACCCTCCCCTCAGTAATGAGTGAAATGCCCTGCACCCTCCCCTCAGTAATGACAGTGAGATGCCCTGCAGCCTCCCCTCAGTAATGACAGCGAGATGCCCTGCAGCCTCCCCTCAGTAATGACAGTGAGATGCCCTGCACCCTCTCCTCAGTAATGAGAGTGAGATGCCCTGCACCCTCCCCACCTCCCCTCAGTAATGACAGTGAGATGCCCTGCACCCTCCCCTCAGTAATGAGTGAAATGCCCTGCACCCTCCCCTCAGTAATGACAGTGAGATGCCCTGCAGCCTCCCCTCAGTAATGACAGTGAGATGCCCTGCACCCTCTCCTCAGTAATGAGAGTGAGATGCCCTGCAGCCTCCCCTCAGTAATGACAGTGAGATGCCCTGCACCCTCTCCTCAGTAATGAGAGTGAGATGCCCTGCACCCTCCCCACCTCCCCTCAATAATGACAGTGAGATGCCCTGCACCCTCCCCTCAGTAATGACAGTGAGATGCCCTGCACCCTCCCCTCAGTAATGACAGTGAGATGCCCTGCACCCTCCCCTCAGTAATGACAGTGAGATGCCCTGCACCCTCCCCTCAGTAATGACAGTGAGATGCCCTGCAGCCTCCCCTCAGTAATGACAGTGAGATGCCCTGCAGCCTCCCCTCAGTAATGACAGTGAGATGCCCTGCACCCTCCCCTCAGTAATGACAGTGAGATGCCCTGCACCCTCCCCTCAGTAATGAGCGAGATGCCCTGCAGCCTCCCCTCAGTAATGACAGTGAGATGCCCTGCAGCCTCTCCTCAGTAATGACAGCGAGATGCCCTGCAGCCTCTCCTCAGTAATGACAGTGAGATGCCCTGCAGCCTCTCCTCAGTAATGACAGTGAGATGCCCTGCACCCTCCCCACCTCCCCTCAGCAATGACAGTGAGATGCCCTGCACCATCCCCTCAGTAATGACAGGGAGATGCCCTGCACCCTCCCCTCAGTAATGACAGTGAGATGCCCTGCAGCCTCCCCTCAGTAATGACAGTGAGATGCCCTGCACCCTCCCCTCAGTAATGACAGTGAGATGCCCTGCAGCCTCCCCTCAGTAATGACAGTGAGATGCCCTGCACCCTCCCCTCAGTAATGACAGTGAGATGCCCTGCAGCCTCTCCTCAGTAATGACAGTGAGATGCCCTGCAGCCTCTCCTCAGTAATGACAGTGAGATGCCCTGCAGCCTCTCCTCAGTAATGACAGAGAGATGCCCTGCAGCCTCTCCTCAGTAATGACAGTGAGATGCCCTGCACCCTCCCCTCAGTAAAGTAATGACACTCCGATGCTTACAGGTACCTGACTGGAGAGCGCAAAGCTGCTGGCCGGGCTCTTCTTCTTGCTGTTGCTGTTATTGTTGGTCCCCCCTCCGGAGCTCAGGGTGCTGCCTCCTGACATCTTCCGTTTCCTGCGCTTGCTGGGCTGCTGCCTCGCCGGCTCCGCTGTGGAGTGAGTGCATCAGTTAGGCGTTAGAGATATAGATTTATATACACATTTACATAGGAAACAGAGATCCCAGTATTGCGATATGTAAGAGAAGCAACCTGCCCAGCTCAGCAATGCAGGGGACTTTTTTTTGGCACAAGGGCTGTAATCCAAAACAACCATGCTCACCATATACTGAACAAATGTAATTCTGTCAAAACGCAAGAACTAAAACGAACAATTAAAAAAAATATCTTGCCTTGTTCATCGTTTCTCGTGGTGACCCTCAACTCGTATGTACAAAACGTGAATATGTTTTTATTTACCTCCCTCAAGTTTATAGTGGCTTATTTTTCTGGCGTGACAGCTTTTCACTCGTAAAGATGTTGTAACCAAAACACAGAGAAGCTGTGCTCTTGTATTCCGCATGGTAAACATTCATTCACCACACAGGGCTAATGCTAACGATGTGCTTTTATAGCTCGCATTCGTGGAGCTTCACAGCGGCAGGTAGAAAACTTGTCCTCCCAGGCGTAAACAGCAGTGGTGCAACAATTGAGCTTCGATTCCATATTGGTGAATCGACGCATCAAATTAAGAGCCCAGTATAAAGTCTCCTGTTGCCAGTTTGTATTAAAACCTTGAGTGTGTGAGACTGCGCTTCTTTTAGTGCTAGTACAGTAGATTAGCGTGTTCCTGGGATACACAAGCCAAATCAAAAGTAGGCCTATTGTATTCACATTTTCTTGATTTAACCCTTAGCGGTCCATTTATTCAGCGCGTCTCAGGCGTGTCAGGTCCAATTTATTTTCACACGCGCTGTTTAAAAGTATTTTTTTTCACAGTAAAACAGGTTTAAAAGGCACTGCATATCAACAGGACACTCAGTACTGCATCTCCAGCCCCGCCCTACCCCTTGTTCGCTGTATTTTTCACATACCTCTTCATAGTCGTGCATACCGATAAATCATCTCCTGATCACTCTTTATATCAACAAACTCATCAATAATGCGATCCAAGTCATTATTTTATTACTATAACATCTAAAAAAAGCTCTGCAAATGTCTGTGATATTGTTTGAGCGCTGGATGCAGAAGCAGCTATCTTGTTTGTTTATGTCCGTGTTATCTCTGTGGTGTCGGGGCTATCTGTATTCCTCAGATACGCCCCTTTTTTTTCGGCTTCTCTCGGCTCCTATCCGTCTCACTCGGCCATTGAATGGTTTTCTCTGCTTTTTCCGGAGAAAAAAAGACTAGGGACCCGTTTTTTACGTCTTTTTGATGATGTCGTTTCAGAGCATGTTGTGTTTGGATTATATGGCAATATTATATAAAAAGAAGATGAATTTAGTACGATAGTTAAATTTGTCAGGAGGATTTGTGAGATTAATTCAAATGTTTTGCTTTTGGACATAAATGGTTAACAACAATGAGCATCCATAGTTCAGATAGAAATGACAGTACATCAGATACCCTGTCACAACTCCACAACCCAATCCCACCATCCTACTGGTTAGAATACATAAGACCTGAACACAAACACACACAGATAGACAACGCTGCATACCAATTCACTGCTTGAGCAGGACGGAGCAGTCTAACACTATTTTTTACAAGGTATGCTTTTCCAGAGCTAAACTTGAGCTTTTTCAATCAGCCAACAATGCCACGGGAATGATATTAAGAAAATGAAATCAGAAAATGAAGCACTACTCATTGCCAGACAAGAGTTGTTTTGTATTTTCTTTCTCTATTCTTGTGTGCACCAGCACCAATTCAGCCGAGCAGAAGAAAATTCAATTCAGCACAAATTTAACTTTGGGAAAGGGACAACATTAGTTCAACTGCAACTGGAAATAAGGAATAAAAGAAATGAATAAAAAAGCTGAAATTATGTGAAAGGTCAAGCAGATTATCTTTGCACTTTTCCAAAGAGATCTGAAGTTAATTCTGCAGGTCACACCACATGTCACCCACAACTCCAAAACAACCTTCGACACCATATTCTTTTCAGTTGTTAACTTAAGTCCTTTGTATTTCTTTTTTTTTTTTATATTCGGAAGTGTTCTAATTTGAATAGAAGTCGTGCCTTTTTGTTTAACTATTATGCACATCAGTGTTTTTAGTTATTGTATCTTCTGTTACAAAAAAAAAAACGAATGTTCTTTATTTTGAGAAAGAAAACGTCAACGTCGAATACAAAATTAGGGCGCCAATTGCACCACTAGAAAACAGTTCTGTCTCAATCCAAGTCCTCACCTGGGGGCGCTACCATTCTCTGCCACTTTTGAAACAGGCATGTCTTGAGGCAGTCACGGGGACTTAAGCTGTAGGTCTTGTGTCTGGACATCAGCTCCTGCATGGGCTCTAAAATTACACACAGCTGGGAAGGAGGAAAGAGAAAAAGAGAGAAAGGAAAGTCATTCTAGATGTGCAATACACACACTGAACAAATGGCTTAAAATCTCAACGCGGCAGGAGCCAGCTATGCACTAAAGTTAAACTGCATTCTAAAATCACCAGAGGCACAAAAAGATGTACTTCCGCTGGGAAATGTGTCATGCCAAACCAGGCTGAAGTGCCTCCATTTACTTTGATTTCCTCTACAGACATGTACGTGAATGGCAAAAAAATAAAACACAGACACAGTAGGAATCAGGAAAGCAATGCTTAATGGGCTACCGAGTGGCGCATCCAGTAAAAGCACTCGCGTAGAGTGCAGGATGCACTCTATAGTCTGGACGTCGCGTGTTCGAGTCCAGGCTATTCCTTTGCCGACCGAGGACGGGAGCTCCCAGGGGGCGGCGCTCAATTGCCCGAGCGCCGCCCAGGGGGAGGGAGGGTTAGGTCGGCCAGGGTGTCCTCGGCTCACCGCGCACCAGCGACCCCTGTGGTCTGGCCGGGTGCCTGCGGGCTTGCCTGTAAGCTGCCCGAGAGCTGCGTTGTCCTCCGACGCTGTAGCTCTTGGGTGGCTGCATGGTGAGTCCGCAGTGTGAAAAAAAGTGGTCGGCTGACAGCACACGCTTCGGAGGACCTGCGTGTTCGTCTTCGCCCTCCCGAGTCAGCGCAGGGGTGGTAGCAGTGAGCTGAGCATAATAAAATAATTGGCCATTCCAAATTGGGAGAAAATAATTTAAAAAATTGGCAACGACTAAATTTATTAAAAAAAAAGGAAAGCAATGCTTAATGCAGAATAGAAGATCAATAAAACCAAAATGAAATAGTATAGCCTGTGCATCTGCAGCTCAGGTTTGGGGGATAACCAGCATCATGAAACTTACTCGGAGATAGTTCAGTGTGGAGTTTGACAGGCCACATCTCGTGATGTTCTTAGACAGCTGGTCCAACATCTGGGGATCCTGGGCCTGTAGAAAACAAAACCAGACTTACTAACACATTGCTGCTACAGAACCGAGTTCAGTACTGATTTCGCTTCAGAAGCAGCGCTCTGGGTCTAAGGTCCCCGGGTACTTTCTTTGCCATTTAGAACTCAACACAGATGTCCTAACTTGAGTTTACCAGATCTCAATTCTCTTTAAAGAATATTCTGCTACGTAATACCACATCCACATACATAAAAAAACAGCATGCTTACACAGCAAAGCACAGACACAGGGCTGAAAGCCCTCCCAGACAGAAAATAATTGATTTCTCCAGCACTACTCACATGCATGGCAAGGATGCTGCGAGGAATAAGCTCGCGGTGCTGCCTTATGCTGAAATGCCACGTCTTTATCCTCATCATGTCGTCAAACATGAACTCCAAGTACAGCCTGCCCTCCACACACACCTGGGGAGCACAGAGAGCACGCATGAGACAGCAGTAGAAGAAACGGGTGAAGGGAACACAGCAAGACCTGGTTTATTAAAATAAACAGGTACCTGTGTAAACATGGGCTTTCCATTCTGTGTGACCATAGTGCACTGGTCACAGTCCAGAGACACAAAGTTATTGTGAAATGATTCCTTAGGATGCTTTAAGACGTAGTACAGCTCAGTGGCGCCCCCTTCGAAGATACTGCGGAAATAGCGAGGAATCAACGTCCGGCCAATTGCTGTGAATGCAAAGAGCAGCAGTGAGTAACGGTGTGTGAAGCTTTACCCCGAGTTTGCCTCGCTGTTAGAACACCAAGTCATTTTCATCAGGTGGCTATGCAGCAGTGTGGAATAGTGGTTAGGGCTCTGGACTCTTGACTGGAGGGTCATGGGTTCAATCCCATATGGGGGACACTGCTGCTGTACCCTTGAGCAATGTACTTTACCTAGATAGCTCCAGTAAAAACTGTATAAATGGGTAATTGTATGTACAAAAAAAAATAATGTGAAATAATGTATAAAGTGAAATAATGTGATATCTTGTAACAATTGTAAGTTGCCCTGGATAAGGGCGTATGATAAGAAATAAATAATAATAATAATAATAATAATAATAATAATAATAATAATAATAATAATATGGGAGAGGCTATGAGAGTTTATCTTAGTGAAAGGAATTCTTGTGTCCATACCACAGCCGGCAGTACTAATAGCTGGATATGGAGAGTGGCAGTTTCTCACTCTAAAATAAAGGGCTAAATAAGAAGCTTACTGTATCGCTTGGGCCCATCTTCCAGGCAGAAAGTGATCGTCAGCATGGCATCATCCTCAAAGAACTCTGTAGTGAAGGCATCCCACCAGAGATTGTCACAGTCCTGCAGAGCATGTGAGAGAGAGGAGGTCAGGAATGCCATTGAGACACAGCCTTGTATGGAATCCACACTACAATCTCCGGAGCAACAGATTCCACTCCCCATGGTTGGGAGAGGGTGTACCAAACCAACACGGTACTAATCCTGCGCGTGTCCAAAACACACATATCCATTTTTACATCTTTTTAATATGATACACTGAAACTTTCCACAGTTACTTAGTGCTGCCTGAAAGAGGCAGGAGTAGATGTGGTCAGTCAGTTAATCGCAGTGCTTGCTACTGTACTGAATCATGCAGTGACAGTGAATAGGCGAGTTACCTCTGTCCAGTTCTGTAGACGCTTATTGAGCTCGAATATCCTGTAATCTGTCTGGTTCCCATACGGCGTGTGCCTCCTGCAAGAGAAACACAAGAAGAGAGCTCAGATGCAATGCAAGCACCCATTTCATTCATTCGGCATTTTGAAAACGAGGGCGACTGCCGTGCAATTTAATAAAGGCAGCAAATGTGTCATTACTTCCTAACGAGCATCCCTGCCAAAGAACAAGTGGGATCAGTAGCAGCAATAATGAAACAGCGGAGTGTTGCTGCGTATGAAGCAACACAAAAGAAAGTAAAGCACGGTAAAGAGCTTCTTGAATATGAAGTCACAAGGAGATAGATTTGATGCTTCTCATATCTACTATCAATACTGTGCACACAAGACTGGGGAGACAGCACACGGACATTGGCACACAAAGACAGGACAGAGAGAAGTCTTACCCTATTCCGGGCTCTAGATATGTAGGGGGGTACATAGGTGTTGGACTGCAAAGAGAAAGACAGTACATCAGCTACCCTGTCACAACTCCACGACCCAATCCCACCATCCTACTGGTTAGAACACATAAAACCTGAACACACACACACACACACACACACACACACTCAGAAAGACAACGCTGCATACCAGTTCACTGCTTGAGCAGGACGGAGCAGTCTAACACTATTTTTTACAAGGTATGCTTTTCCAGAGCTAAACTTGAACTTTTCCAATCAGCCAACAATGCCACGGGAATGATATTAAGAAAATGAAATCAGAAAATGAAGCACTACTCATTGCCAGACAAGAGTTGTTTTTTCTTTCTCTATTCTTGTGTGCACCAGCACCAATTCAGCTGAAGAAAATTCAATTCAGCACAAATTTAACTTTGGGAAAGGGACAACATTAGTTCAACTGCAACTGGAAATAAGGAATAAAAGAAATGAATAAAAAAAAGCTGAAATTCTGTGAAAGGTCAAGCAGATTATCTTTGCACAAGTGATTGCTTTTCCAAAGAGATCTGAACTTAATTATGCAGGTCACACCACATGTCACCACTGCCCACAACTCCAAAACAGCCTGCAAGACACCATGCTGTGAGAAGCCAATCCTCATTCAGAGGATCATTTTGTTTTTTTGTTTTTTTCTGTGGGGGGGGGGAATCAGACAATTGACCAGTGGTATTTCACAACCCCCGCTGCATAGCAGTTTGAACCATTCAATCTTTCTTTATACAGCAGCTCTGGCCCACAGGCGCCCGGTTAATCCACAGGAATCGCTGGTGTGCGGTGAGCAGAGGACACCGTGGCCGACGTACGCCAACCTCCCCACCCCCAACCCCGGGCGGCGCTCAGCCAATTGTGCGCCACCGCTTGGGAACTCCCGTCCACGGACAGCAGTGGAATAGCCTGGACTTGAACCGGCGACCTCTAGGCTATAAGGTGCATCCTGTACCTTTACTGGATGTGCCACTCTGGAGCCTGGAGTTCGGTTTTAATTACAGTCCCACCATTGATACTAGCTGTACCAGTATTGCAAAATTCAAGTCTGAATTGGAGATGTGCAAAAAATGTATAATTTAACACTGCATGAATACATACTGCAAGCTCACCAGACCTACTTTACTGATATTTGTAGTAAAGCAGAAATCCAGTATGAGAATGAGACCCAGCCCTAGATAGAGGGAGACTGTCTCAAGATGAATGGAACTGAAGTGTCTTGATATGGAGCTGGTCACAAGGAGCAAGCTTACTGTGCGAGTGTGTGTATATTATAATATATATTTATATATATGTAGTAAAAGAATCGTCCTCACCGCGGCTCGTTGCCCCTTTAAAAACACTGACCCAACACACACAAATGGATTTTTGAAAGCGTGGTTGCGCTATTTTTAATGAAAACACAAAAGCAAAATAAACAAAACAAACACCTAGCTCTTCTTTGAGCAATAACTAAAACAAAACAGGAACCTAAACTAAAAACAGGTCAGCTTAGCTGTTTACCTGTAACAAAAACAGAACAGCACACACAGAAAAGGATTCACTCTACCTCTCCCCTTTGAAATTACGGCTGTACCCAAACACCAGCACAGCCGGGCTTCTACACTCTTCAGCAGCCACCCAGAGCAGACTGACTGCTCTCCTTATAAACTCTGCACCTGGCTCTAATTTTCAATAGCCAGGTGCAGGTAATGATTAACAATAAAACAATTAACAATTAAACCAAAAATGACCAAAAACAATTCCCAAAAACAATTAAACCAAAAATGTGCCTATGCACATGTTTTTTCTGCAGGGAGGTTTTAACCCCCTCCCTGCTGTCTTACAATATATATATATATATATATATATATATATATATATATATATATATATTATAGGCTTGCTACTATTCGATTTTTATTTTTTGCCAAATCGACATTTAATATTGACATTTCTTTTTGAAAGAATTTACTAGGTTTTTTCGATCTTTATTTTTCAATTCAAGCAGAGCATGGGTGAAAATCGACCTTTATGCTTAAAAAAAACTTTTATGCCATTGAGAAACGTCTCATTTAGAGAATGCAACAAAACCATGGTTACCAACATTCGAATTGAAATAACGCTTTGGTCACAGCGAAGCTATACCTTGTAAAGATAAAGTTCCTACACAAATTAAAACATTGTCTCAAATAAACCGTTACATGCAGCATATAAAGTGTACTACAGACTTTTATAGCATACATTTACAAGTAAAAATAATATGCACAGAACAAAACATTAGATAGTTGAACAGAACTAACTTGCACTTATTATTCTGAGCTCCACCCCTCTCCTGCTTCAGCACAGCTGGACTCGGAGTCACTGGAGGCAAGGCAGACTGGCCCGCTTCGTGCTGCCACGGAGACTTCAGCCGTCGATCAGGGTATTGTGCACAATACTCATTAAGTGTTTTCCTCTTGCACCCCATTTTCAAATCAAACTAGTAGCTGTCACCGTATATACCTATACTAGCAAAAGCTTACCTACACCTTAACCCGCTAATTTCAAAGTAGGCGCTTTGAATGACAGGACAGGCGCTGTAGGTGGCAAATGAAAGTGCACAGTCGGTCTTGATGATTGACAGTCATTTAAACGAATGAGAGTATTCTATTGCTGTTTCAGCCAATGAGATCTGTCAGAACAGGATGAAATGACTGACAGTGAAACTACTGTAGCCTATTAAGGAACCACTGAGTTGACTGACAGTACCCCCAGTCATTCAGAGCGGAACAGTAACGGGACAGACAGCAAGTATAAAAACTACACAGACTAGATATGATTTCTTAAATTATTATTTTTGTTAAAAAAAAAATAATAATAATAAAAATGATAATAATAAAAATAATAATAATAATAATAATAGTGAGTGGTTTTACCGGCGTTTATAAATATTTTTGGGGAATTTGACGTTTAACGAGCTTTACCGAATAAAAATCGAAAAGTTGCCAGCCTGTGAAATTATATATGGTTTACGTCAGCCTTTTACTCATTTTCTGCAGTTGGTCATGGAAAGCGAGGCTCAGAAAATGTTATTTGGTTCTAAATAACAATCAAAATGGCTACAGTATTTGCCTAACAAATTGACAACATGTAAATACTTTCACGAGTTTGCAGATGTTTAAAAACTTTTTTTTTTTTTTTTTTTTTTTTTTACAGCAATGAAGACTCACCCTCGGTCATCATCTCGGTATACAGTGCCCGGGTGGAAGGGTTAGGGTTAGGGTTAGAGTTTTAAGCAATGCAGACTCACCCCACGTCTCGGTCTAGCATAGTGCCCGGGTGGAAGGGGGGGAAGGCGCTGCCGTTTGGGGGCTCCTTTGGAGAGTACAGCTTGAATGACTTGGAGGAACAGCCTGCAGAAACACAGAGGGGAAAACAGCATGGTTATTAACAATACTCCAAATGCAATCCCTCAGAGGCCCCGTTCAAACCTCTTCAAACACATCAGCAGCACAGGCTGCTGCACCACATGTACTTCAACTATATTATTTATTTACTGTGTGTTCTAAAATCGATGCACTTCTTTCTACTCACTATCGCAACTGGCTATTGATGGCCTATATAAAGAAAGCGTTCTGGGGGTCTCAATCTAGTTTCCAGCTCTGGGGTCCCGAAAGGTTTTTTTGGCGGACCTCCTGAGAGCTCAGTTTCAGATCACAGCTTTGTGAGGCCACCCTCAGCACTGGAATTGCACAGGTCTAGACTGTCCTCTTTGTGGTCTACCTGCACACACACACCGATGTCAATGGGCATCACCAGTGAGGGATGAGTTCATAACGAAACTAACACTCTGCTTAGAAAAGGTACATATTCTCTCCAGAATGTAAAACCAGAAGGTGAATGACTTGACAGTAATGCTGTTCAAGGGGAACAAAGACCAACTCCCTCATTAATTAATGACATGGTTACCTAAAAGGGAAAGAAACGCTGTAGCCTATATCCATTAAGGGCTCCAGGACTGGGATGAGGGTCAGCGTCATGGGACTGCCCACCAGCCCATAAACCAGCCATTTATAACCCCAATTATCGTAAATGCCGGTATATACATCCTGCCAAGTCCTTTAGCAAGCTTTGATGGATTAGAATCAACTGGGGTTGCTAGACTGAAGAGGACTCCAGCTCAATTCCAGCAAGGGATCCTCAGTAGAAAGAGAAACTAACGCACTTTTCCTGATTCACTGATGGCAGCCATCAAACTTCACAAGGAGCTTCCTGTCAATGTACACTCTAGCAAGAATATGAATGAGCTCCTTCCATATCAATTCCAAAATCGGAGCATGAACAATTTCTCTTGATGGAAAATACCAACTCTTGACCCAAATCCTTGCTGAAATGCAAAAGGTAAAAAGTTTAAACCATTGCTGTTGTAATGAATCAAAGCCAAGGAAAGGGTCACCATCTTCTGAAACAGATTATTGAAATGGTTTAGTAATTCGAGGCAAACCGATATTCTATATCAGAGAGTAAGAGACGTTTTAATGCATAGCCCAGTACTTAAGACATCAAAATCCAATGTGGCACGTTTTCATTTTCTGAGAGCATCTTTTCCACAGAATAGAAAGTGTACTTGCAGTTAAAATTCTTCACTGCTTGAGGGTACTCTAGGTCTGAGGTCTGGACACTGACAATACTAAATCACCCACTCCTACTAGTGAATCACAGCTCACAATTACAGACTGATGACAGCAACTGTGTGCATGTCCTCCTGTCCAGCATGTTTGTAGACCTGCCGATCCAAAGCTGTCTTTCAGACAACAGATATTTTACCATACGCTGTGATAGGACACCCAATACTCCTCAGAAGGAAGATGATACTGACTTTACATGCAGGTGTAGTGACCAGCTATCACGTCAGCTAAATGATGTTCTTCTACCACACAACATGGATATCAGGCCAGACCTCAAATGGACACAGTTTTCTGCAAAGGTACCCAATAATGCCTTCTCAGTGGTGG
This sequence comes from Acipenser ruthenus, assembly GCF_902713425.1. Classification (NCBI taxonomy): domain Eukaryota; kingdom Metazoa; phylum Chordata; class Actinopteri; order Acipenseriformes; family Acipenseridae; genus Acipenser; species Acipenser ruthenus. The sequence goes on from NC_081195.1 coordinate 290,765, forward strand.
CTTGTGATGTGGACTAACTGGTTCTGAACAAGGTCTTCAGCATTAACCACTGTGCCACCTAGCCCATCACTTTGCAATGCTTTAACTAGTACAGAACCACCATATGGAGTTTCGGAAGTGGTTACGGGGAAAGGTATGATCTGGGCCACAGACTGTTTTAAAACACTCTGAACTCTGTAGGTTGGCCCTGCCAAAAACACATACATGATGTATTAAACAGCTACACAAGGATAATCATATGGTACACGTATGCAAGGGGGATATACAGCAAACACATCAGTAATACAACACTCGCTAAAAACATGTCATCTTCCACGTCTATATATTTGTATTTTTTCACAGTATTATACAAGAGAGCTTTTTACCAACAAGCCTGTAAGAGGAGGACACTTCTCAGCTGGTGCCACTGCACTGGCCACATCCCGTTTCCATTAAGGGCAGTGTGAGCATGTTTATCACCACTCTCGTTTTACTGTTTATCGAATAATAAAATAAATGCAATGTGCCGCGTTTTAACAATCATACGCTACCGTAAAATCACCACTGCCTCCTGAAATTAAAATATATCTTTTTTATTTTAAGTATTTCTCATCCACGGTAAACAATCTTTAATTGTTTGTGATAGTCCCTTTGACCTCTTACTTCAGGCCACAAACATTATTTTGACAAAAATGCCTTTTTGGTTGCCGAAATACAGCTTTAGTAGTTCAGATATTCTACACATTTTATTAATAATTATTATTATTAAGTGTATATTAAACCCACGAAATTAGTAGTTTTATATGTCTGTATTTAAATGCTTAGTGGTGTATAATTACCTAAAAAAAACTAGAATTGTTTCAAATCAATGGTCGACAAATGCACTTTATTAAGCCTTATTCTTCTCCCCCACGAACTAGCGTTTGGAGTTGGTCTTAGCCATTTACAAGCTTTGTGTATTCTGTAATGTATTAAATAATAAAATAAATTGTCAAAAATCCGTTTACAAAAAAGTGAAAATATATCTTTGTTTTAATTTGCAAATCACATTTAAAGCGCTCGTTTTGCGAAACTGAGAGCGAGAAACCAAACGAAACATAACAAAAACACACATGTATGTTACAAGCAATCTTTAGGCCTTAGGAAGGCATTCGTTGTGTTATATTATTTCAGTACATAAAAAATCAAAAAGTAATTCATAACGGAAACATGCATTCTTTAAAAATAAATAAATAAATAAAAACCATACCAAACATTCCATACACAAGACGGAGCACCAAAATATATCTATATTCAGCACCGTACCTGCACAGAAGTCGTGGTCTGAAATTGATGTTTGTAGAAATCCACTGTAAAATCTCGTTCTCTTGTTTTTTTGTGTTTGTTTGTTTTGCTCGCTGTATTTATGTATTATTTCTTAATGTAATTATTTGTAAAACGGACCTATTTAATCAATAAAGGAACACGAAACTGAACGCGTTTGGTCGTGTCTGGTGCTGTGGCAATAGCGCAGGCCTAGTGTGTTAGCAAAAGCCTGGTGTAAACGGAGGTAAGGAGCCCGAACAGCCCTTTGTTCCTGGATAGACATGAACAATAGCCCTAGGCCCTCCTCTTTCTCCCCCCTGCTCGCTCACTCACTCACTCACTCACTGTGCTTGCTTGCTTTCTCTCTCTCTCTCTCAGCCGCACAAACCCATTCCAAGTCCCTTCTCTCAGAGGCCCACAGAATACAGACGCAAACGGCCCATCCTCCCCCTCCCCCTCTGATTCCTCGCGTGTGTAATACACACACACACACACACACACACACACACTTCACTATAAATGCAGTGCCCCCACTGTTACAAACACTTTGCAAACGTGCTCACTGCTAATTAAAAACGCATACAGTAACACCCTATTTTCCAACAAAGAAAAAACATGTAAAATCTACATAGATATTCACAAAACTTGAATCCACACTTTACTTAATGTGCATGTATTTTTAAAGCATGTTTTGTTAAATTGAATAGGGTTTTTCATTCAACGTTTTAAAAGAGGTTATTATTTTATTCAGAGTTTATTATTTTGTTCCCTCTCAGGGGAACTGACAGACAGCAAGATCAATGCAAAAGTGAGTCTTGCGGACCTCAGAATCTGCAAATTCATCACAAACAAGTCTGTGTATCTAATAAGAGAATGGGAACTCTGTCCTGGGGATCTGAGAGCCAGCTTAAACAGCACAAGGGTGCAAGTCCTATAATAAATACTGCACACAGTGCAGTGGGTGTGTCACTCTGTTGAGGGATTCCTCAGGATTAAGCTACAGCTTTTTGTTTGGGAGAGGAGAGGGTGTGTCTCAGGATCTTCACATTGATTAGAGTCACATTATAACTGTAGCTTCTTTATACTGAGCAATGCCTATCCCTGGCTGGTGTTACACAATACACTGCTCAAAACAGACCCCACATGTGCAATATTATTACACACTGTACTGATTCCACACTACCTGACAAAAGAAAAGCAGCCACCGATTCTTACAAAACAAAGCCACGCTCTCTTCCACAAGCAGCAACACTAGCCTACTTCAAACCACTTTTAGCACTGAATTGAACTCTGCATTAGGGATTACTAGTACATATTATTATCCTTATTACACCCAACAGTAATGTATATTGTGTTTAAATCCGGATGCTGGAGCAGGTAACAGAGACTACAGCACATGCTGTCAAGCCCACAGATGTGTTATTACTAGGACAAGGCAATACTAACGTTTGCCCTTTTGAACACACACATGCTGGAAAGCACATGGTTGAAATCAGAAGCGCTTGTGTGTAAGTTTTGTAACAGTGTGTCTGTAAATACAGCACATACACAAACTGTGAACAACACAAGTCAAGCAGGATGTGAAAAACTGTTTACTCACGTGCTGATTTGTTTGTTTTTTATCTCCAAAACACAGTGAAACCTGAACTTAACAGTCATGCCATGGACTGGATGTTTGGTTATTCAAAGTGCCTCTGCCACTGACTCAGTCCTGGGTAAGCTGGCTATACTTCACTTTCCAAGTCTCTCATTTACATTCATGCACTAATTAAGGATGGGCAGAGAGGGCTATAGACTGCAATGTAGCCAGACCAATACACCTTTTTTTAATACAGAAAGTATAATAGCATTGTGGTTTTTTATGTTATGTAGAAAAATCCTCATACCTGCAAGATCAAGCTGGTCGCTCATGGCTCATATGCTGCGTCAGTATTCTAACTCCAGAGCGTTGCCTTGCTTGTGCTGTGTCAAGAACCTTGTGACCTCCAGTTACTAGGGGAGTTATCTCCTTCTAACTGCTCTGTAGAGAGGGTGGGGGAGAAATGATACAGATAGAAGTGTCAAGTACCACCCCACCCCCTTCCCCGCTCCAAGCCTCCCTCACCCAACAGGAAACCACGAGCGGGATCTGTGAGTGTCCTGATAACACAGCAACGCAGCGACACAAGAGACTTACAACACAGCCGTGCAGCGACACGAGAGACTGACAGCACAGCGACACGAGAGACTGACAGCACAGCGACACGAGAGACTGACAGCACAGCCGCGCAGCAACACGAGAGACTGACAGCACAGCGACACGAGAGACTGACAGCACAGCCGCGCAGCGACACGAGAGACTGACAGCACAGCGACACGAGAGACTGACAGCACAGCGACACGAGAGACTGACAGCACAGCCGCGCAGCGACACGAGAGACTGACAGCACAGCGACACGAGAGACTGACAGCACAGCGACACGAGAGACTGACAGCACAGCGACACGAGAGACTGACAGCACAGCCGCGCAGCAACACGAGAGACTGACAGCACAGCGACACGAGAGACTGACAGCACAGCGACACGAGAGACTGACAGCACAGCGACACGAGAGACTGACAGCACAGCCGCGCAGCAACACGAGAGACTGACAGCACAGCGACACGAGAGACTGACAGCACAGCGACACGAGAGACTGACAGCACAGCCGCGCAGCAACACGAGAGACTGACAACACAGCCGTGCAGCGACACGAGAGACTGACAGCACAGCGACACGAGAGACTGACAGCACAGCGACACGAGACTGACAGCACAGCGACACGAGAGACTGACAACACAGCGACACGAGACTGACAGCACAGCCGCGCAGCGACACGAGAGACTGACAACACAGCCGTGCAGCGACATGAGAGACTGACAGCACAGCGACACGAGAGACTGACAGCACTGCCACGCAGCTACACGAGAGACTGACAGCACTGCCGCACAGCGACACGAGAGACTGACAACACAGCCGCGCAGCGACACGAGAGACTGACAGCACAGCGACACGAGACTGACAGCACTGCCACGCAGCGACACGAGAGCCTGAAAGCACAGCAACACGAGAGACTGACAGCACTGCCGCGCAGCGACACGAGAGACTGACAACACAGCGACACGAGAGACTGACAGCACAGCGACACGAGAGACTGACAGCACTGCCACGCAGCGACATGAGAGACTGACAGCACAGCGACACGAGAGACTGACAGCACAGCCGCACAGCTGCACAGCGACACGAGAGACTGACAGCACTGCCATGCAGCGACACAAGAGACTGACAGCACAGCGACACGAGACTGACAGCACAGCGACACGAGAGACTGACAGCACAGCGACACGAGACTGACAGCACAGCGACACGAGACTGACAGCACAGCGACACGAGACTGACAGCACTGCCACGCAGCGACACGAGAGACTGACAGCACAGCGACACGAGACTGACAGCACAGCGACACGAGAGACTGACAGCACAGCGACACGAGACTGACAGCACAGCGACACGAGAGACTGACAGCACAGCGACACGAGACTGACAGCACAGCGACACGAGACTGACAGCACAGCGACACGAGACTGACAGCACTGCCACGCAGCGACACAAGAGACTGACAGCACAGCGACACGAGACTGACAGCACAGCGACACGAGAGACTGACAGCACAGCGACACAAGACTGACAGCACAGCGACACGAGACTGACAGCACTGCCGCGCAGCGACACGAGAGACTGACAGCACAGCGACACGAGAGACTGACAGCACTGCCGCGCAGCGACATGAGAGACGGAACTCACTGGCCACTGAGAGCACAGGGCGCTGCAGCCAGTTTACTCAGAGCTGTTTTATATGAATACAAATCTCAGAGTATACAGTATGTGTGGCCCATAACAGCAGAACAACCCCCACCATCACAGTCTGAGTCTTCACAAGCCACACAGCCATACAAATGTAAACTTTAACATAAAAGTACATTCATACCGATTCCAGCCAGCCGTGGCACTTGACTTCACTAGGTGAGCCATACCTGACCCACACAGCCTGCTCAGCAGGATTCAGCCTTCAGAACAGGATATAGCAACACTGTGTCTCACATACTATTGTCTTGTGGCATAAAAGCAACAAAAAAAGAGAGAGAAAGCACAGGGTAGCCTAAGGAACCCTGCATGCCGAGGGTACTGACTGTAAACAGCTCATCAGGATACGATGGGAAAAGCCCATGGACATCGGGAGCCATAGTTAAGAGACCGTGCTGTTTGTGTTCTGCCTTTGAACGAGAATACTAGTGTTAGAGTAATGGCATTGTGGGGCAAATGGGAGCCATGACCGTAGCGCCTTATAACCTGTTCCACAGTATAAAGGGGGCGCACTGTGTGTGTGTGTGTGTGTGTGTAAAAAAAGAAGTAATAATGAATTGCACAACTAATGTTTGGGAGGTATTTCGAGTTGACACCTTTTAATATGTGTCTATTTATCTGCTCATTCTCAGACTGCTGCACACTCCCCTCACTCCTCTCTCCTGTGAGACTGCTGCACATTCCCCTCACTCCTGTCTCCTGTGAGACTGCTGCACACTCCCCTCACTCCTGTGAGACTGCTGCACACTCCCCACACTCCTGTGAGACTGCTGCACACTCCCCACACTCCTGTGAGACTGCTGCACACTCCCCTCACTCCTGTGAGACTGCTGCACACTCCCCTCACTCCTGTGAGACTGCTGCACACTCCCTTCAATCCTGTCTCCTGTGAGACTGCTGCACACTCCCCACACTCCTGTGAGACTGCTGCACACTCCCCTCACTCCTGTGAGACTGCTGCACACTCCCCTCACTCCTGTGAGACTGCTGCACACTCCCCTCACTCCTGTGAGACTGCTGCACACTCCCTTCAATCCTGCCTCCTGTGAGACTGCTGCACACTCCCCTCACTCCTGTGAGACTGCTGCACACTCCCCTCACTCCTGTGAGACTGCTGCACACTCCCCTCACTCCTGTGAGACTGCTTTCCTTTGGTTGCTGCTGCAGTCGTGCTGTATAATGTGTATGCAGTACAGAGGGCCTTGGCAGACATGGGATGCTGTTTATTATCGTACTTGCATTGCTAAAAACGAGCGTGCTGTAAGCTGGAGGTGCATTCCGTGTGCTGCATCTCTAATCAGTGTTACAAACCGCACCGAATACAGAAATCACCACAGCACAGCACAGCACACTTTATCCATCTCTCCACCAGTTCACTGTGCTAAAATGTATGTGTTCGTACAAGCACAGACTGAGGCACAGATGGTTCTGGAGAGCTGTGAACAAATATTAAGCCACAGTTTAAGGATTTTGGCACCATCTAGTGGGAAGAAAGGGTACATGGAGTCAACCTTCAGAAAGTCTGTCTCCACATTAAAAACAATGAATTAGTGAAAGGCCCTTATACAACAAAATATAGCACATGTTCAACTGACTGTAAACATGATGCAGCGCGTCTGTAGAGTCAGGTTTGCTCTGCTCTGCGTCTCATGAGAAATACAAATCAGATCACTTTGTTATGTAGTCTATTTCAAGCCTCAGCAACACGGGTTTGAATTTCTGTTTGTGGGGGGGTTGCACTTCTGTTCACTGGTGTACCCACGATGCAGGCTTGTGCAGATCACTTTGCTTCTCAGTGGAGTTCCTTTCAAGCAGCATGATGCCTATTGAGACCCTGTTGCCATTTGAAATCACATGACTTTGAGAATGCAATGCTAATATTTGAAATGTTAATCACATGACTTTGAGAATGCAAAGCTAATATCAGCTGCTTCCCCTAATGACTGACGTGTTTTGTAGCCAGTAAGATTCTTTGAGCCCCAAGACAGTGTTGTGGTTAATGTTATAGGAAGGGAAGCACAAACCAGTTTCCTGGAAGCCAAGGCAAGCACACTGACACCTGTACTGCCATCAAATGAGAATACAAGTTAGCTCTGGCCTGTGCTTCCTTCACAACAGCACAGCCGACACTGCTCATGCAGAGTGATAAAGTGCATGACAGGTAAGACTTATCAAATGACTTTGTCAGCCACTTGAATTATTTGAAGAGGTCAGAGGTTAGCAGTACATTAGCCTAAAGCACTACCTAGACTCAAAAACAGATTTGTATTTTATTTTAAAAAGGAAGACACACCTCTGTTTAGACTTCAGTCAAGCTGTACAGTCATCTACTAGCCCTATAATTATCTACAGGAAGTTGTTTGGTTCCTGCTCTGAATAACACGCAGGTCTTTGTCCGGAACAGGGGAAGCCTGAATCGGTGCCTCTGCTCCTGTGAGCCCCTCTACAGCTAATGCAACTGCGCACAATTAAACAGCCTGCCTCTTGTTTGGTTTCCATTTTAGTGCTTGAAGTAATTTTCCTCTAATCAAGGGAAACATGTGACTTTCTGCTTGAAGAAGCACAGCTCCTTCAGAAATGTGAGAGAGAGAGAGAGAGAGAGAGAGAGAGAGATTGTTTACCGTTTTCAAAAATTGTTACTGCATCCAACAGCTTTATAGTGGGGTTTACTAAAATGTTCAAGCATGACTGTGACAAGATGGACCGAGGTTTGAGACTCAGAGACAGTTGAAAGTTCAAAATAAAGATTTTTAATAAACAAAAATACAAAATAAATAGGCACAAGGGCCAAACAAAAAGGTTTCAAACACAAAATACAACCACAAAACAAAAACTTACAAAATAAAGCTTCCAGGCTGGGCGTTGCCTTCACTGGAACAGAAAAAACCAGCCCAAACAAAACACACTCCTTCCAGAACTCTCTCTACCACTCTCCAACTCTCTCTAGCCAGGGCCTCCCCTGGCTTTTATTCCCTGTGGCTGGAGCCCAATTATTCAATAATTGCTAATTAGTCAATTAGGGCTCCAGCCACATTCTCACATGTTTTCCTGGCAGGGAGGAATTTTAACCCCCTCCCTGCCAGTCCCAACCATGGTCATAAAGACGGGGCAGTACCCCGTCACATATCCCCCCCCTTGTGCCAAGCACAACATGGCCTAAATGGCCACCTCCCCCCTAAGTCTCAGTCCCGGAAGAGGGGGAAGCACAGTGTCCATGGGGGTGGCCATGGTGAGACGTCCGGCACCACCCAATTCTTCGTGGCCAGCAGCTCCCTCTTCCGGGGCTCCGGCCACACACCATCTTGCCGCGAAAGTGCAGCTGAGGGAGCTGGTCTCCTGACCTCCCTCCCCCTCTTCATGGTCAGCAACTCCCCTCCGTGGGGCTCCGGCCACAGTGTAGCGACCCCAGGCGAAGCAGGATCCCCGAAGACCCCAAGCGACGGCAGCCGCAGCGGACCCTCGGGAGGCGACGGCAGCCGCAGCGGACCCTCGGGAGGCGACGGCAGCAGCAGCGGACCCTCGGGAGGCGACGGCAGCAGCAGCGGACCCTCGGGAGGCGACGGCAGCAGCAGCGGACCCTCGGGAGGCGACGGCAGCAGCAGCGGACCGGCTCCCTCTGGTGGCGGAGGCGGGAACGGCGGCCCGGCTCCCTCTGGTGGCGGAGGCGGGAACGGCGGCCCGGCTCCCTCTGGTGGCGGAGGCGGGAACGGCGGCCCGGCTCCCTCTGGTGGCGGAGGCGGGAACGGCGGCCCGGCTCCCTCTGGTGGCGGTGGCGGGAACGGCGGCCCGGCTCCCTCTGGTGGCGGAGGCGGGAACGGCGGCCCGGCTCCCTCTGCTGGCGGAGACGAGAACGGCAACTCGGCTCCCTCTGCTGGCGGAGGCGGGAACGGCGGCTCGTCTCCCTCTGCTGGCGGAGGCGGGAACGGCGGCTCGTCTCCCTCTGCTGGCGGAGGCGGGAACGGCGGCCCCTCTCCCTCTAGTGGCGGAGGCGGGAACGGCGGCCCCTCTCCCTCTAGTGGCGGAGGCGGAAACAGCAACTCGTCTCCCTCTGCTGGCGGAGGCGGGAACAGCAGCTCGTCTCCCTCTGCTGGCGGAGGCGGGAACGGCAGCTCGTCTCCCTCTGCTGGCGGAGGCGGGAACGGCAGCTCGTCTCCCTCTGCTGGCGGAGGCGGGAACGGCAGCTCGTCTCCCTCTGCTGGCGGAGGCGGGAACGGCAGCTCGTCTCCCTCTGCTGGCGGAGGCGGGAACGGCAGCTCGTCTCCCTCTGCTGGCGGAGGCGGGAACGGCAGCTCGTCTCCCTCTGCTGGCGGAGGCGGGAACAGCAACTCGTCTCCCTCTACAGGTCCCTTCAGCCCTAGGCCTGTGGGCTTCCCCTTCTCGGGCTGTGGACGCACCGACTCCTCCCGCTCGGGCCGTGGACGCACCGACTCCTCCCGCTCGGGCCGTGGACGCACCGACTCCTCCCGCTCGGGCCGTGGACGCACCGACTCCTCCCGCTCGGGCCGTGGACGCACCGACTCCTCCCGCTCGGGCTCCTCCCCCTCGGGCTGTGGACGTTCGGGCTCCTCCCTCTCGGGCTGTGGACGTTCGGGCTCCTCCCTCTCGGGCTGTGGACGTTCGGGCTCCTCCCTCTCGGGCTGTGGACGTTCGGGCTCCTCCCTCTCAGGCTGTGGACATTCGGGCTCCTCCCTCTCAGGCTGTGGACATTCGGGCTCCCCCTCTCTGGGCGAAGGCAGCGGCTCCCCCTCTCTGGGCGACGGCAGCGGCCCCCATTCTGGCTCTCGGGACGGCGGCTCACCCCTCTCTGGCTCTCGGGACGGCAGCTCCTCCCCTTCTGGCTCTCGGGACGGCAGCTCCTCCCCTTCTGGCTCTCGGGACGGCAGCTCCTCCCCTTCTGGCTCTCGGGACGGCAGCTCCTCCCCTTCTGGCTCTCGGGACGATGGCTCACCCCTCTCTGGCTCTCGGGACGATGGCTCACCCCTCTCTGGCTCTCGGGACGATGGCTCACCCCTCTCTGGCTCTCGGGACGATGGCTCACCCCTCTCTGGCTCTCGGGACGACAGCTCCACCTTCTTTATTGGAATGATTGGGGCGTCTCCCATATCTACCGCCAGGTAATTAATGACCATCAGGGCCAGCTCTGCGAAGGACGCCGGGTGATGCTGTTCCTCCCACTTTTCCCACCTCCCCCCATCTCGACGCCACAGCGTGTTGATAACTATGGGGAGGTCGTGGGAGAGGTCTGCCTCAGGGTGCATCAACCAGTCCCATATTTCCTGGGATGGTGGTGAAGGCGGTGATGTAGGAAGTGGTGGGGTGGCTGCCGAGGACGGGGTTTGCAGCTGCACCTGGTCCCGATTGTGGGGGCATCCTGCCCAGTTGTGGCCATCCACCTCACAGTACCCACACCAGTCAGCTGGTAGCCCATCTGGACAGGACCTCCACTGATGATCCTCCTTCCCGCACCAAGAGCACCAGGGGAAAAGACTGGCTGGGTCCTCCAGCTGGGGTGGCTGTTGTTGCAGCAGCCTACATTTCTTCGGCTGCTGCTTCTCCTGCCTTTGCCGCTGTCTGCTCTTCTTCCCCATTTAAATCAAGTTTCCAAAAAAAAAAAACTCCCAAAATTCAAGAAAGAAAAAAAAAATACTGCTCTGAGCCTCCAGGTGGCGCTATCCCACTTCTGACACCAAATGTGACAAGATGGACCGAGGTTTGAGACTCAGAGACAGTTGAAAGTTCAAAATAAAGATTTTTAATAAACAAAAATACAAAATAAATAGGCACAAGGGCCAAACAAAAAGGTTTCAAACACAAAATACAACCACAAAACAAAAACTTACAAAATAAAGCTTCCAGGCTGGGCGTTGCCTTCACTGGAACAGAAAAAACCAGCCCAAACAAAACACACTCCTTCCAGAACTCTCTCTACCACTCTCCAACTCTCTCTAGCCAGGGCCTCCCCTGGCTTTTATTCCCTGTGGCTGGAGCCCAATTATTCAATAATTGCTAATTAGTCAATTAGGGCTCCAGCCACATTCTCACATGTTTTCCTGGCAGGGAGGAATTTTAACCCCCTCCCTGCCAGTCCCAACCATGGTCATAAAGACGGGGCAGTACCCCGTCACAATGACATTTCCACACACAGAACATGACATTTCCACACACAGAACATGACATTTCCACACACAGAACATGACATTTCCACACACACAGAACATGACATTTCCACACACAGAACATGACATTTCCGCACACAGAACATGACATTTCCGCACACAGAACATGACATTTCCACACACAGAACATGACATTTCCGCACACAGAACATGACATTTCCGCACACAGAACATGACATTTCCACACACAGAACATGACATTTCCACACACACAGAACATGACATTTCCACACACAGAACATGACATTTCCACACACAGAACATGACATTTCCACACACAGAACATGACATTTCCGCACACAGAACATGACATTTCCGCACACAGAACATGACATTTCCGCACACAGAACATGACATTTCCGCACACAGAACATGACATTTCCACACACAGAACATGACATTTCCACACACACAGAACATGACATTTCCACACACAGAACATGACATTTCCGCACACAGAACATGACATTTCCGCACACAGAACATGACATTTCCCCACACAGAACATGACATTTCCACACACAGAACATGACATTTCCCCACACAGAACATGACATTTCCCCACACAGAACATGACATTTCCGCACACAGAACATGACATTTCCACACACAGAACATGACAGTGGGGTTTGTTGTAGTATTACTGCAGTACATGTTTGTTCAGGGAACATGATTAACACAGAGTCAATACTATCTATTGCTGCCTTTCTCCAGTGCTTCGTTTACTACAAACGAATAATCAAACTAGACAGACGTCTCTGGAAAATTCCATGACCACACTCACAAAAAATGTACTCTTGTGAAAATAATCGGGTTGATTTCAAACAAATGTTACGCACCAAACGTTGGCCTGTTTACCAGCTGAGCTGCCAGAAATGCTTTCAACAGACAAAAATCAAATAGAGGGAACATTTTTTATACTTGAGCCATGCGTGCAGCATTTTTAAAAGCAGTGCAAACCTGCAGCTTTCGTACTGCACTGTGCATGTGTTCATTAGACAAACGCAGCACTGCCCTATTGCCACAGCTAGCTATCCAGCACACAGAGAGACTGGGTGTAATACCAGCCAGCTATCCAGCACACACAGAGAGACTGGGTGTAATACCAGCCAGCTATCCAGCACACACAGAGAGACTGGGTGTAATAGCAGCTTGCATCCAGCACACACAGAGAGACTGGGTGTAATAGCAGCCACTATCCAGCACACACAGAGAGACTGGGTGTAATAGCAGCCAGCTATCCAGCACACACAGAGAGACTGGGTGTAATAGCAGCCTGCATCCAGCACACACAGAGAGACTGGGTGTAATAGCAGCCACTATCCAGCACACACAGAGAGACTGGGTGTAATAGCAGCCTGCATCCAGCACACACAGAGAGACTGGGTGTAATAGCAGCCAGCTATCCAGCACACACAGAGAGACTGGGTGTAATAGCAGCCAGCTATCCAGCACACAGAGAGACTGGGTGTAATAGCAGGCAGCTATCCAGCACACACAGAGAGACTGGGTGTAATAGCAGCCTGCATCCAGCACACACAGAGAGACTGGGTGTAATAGCAGGCACTATCCAGCACACACAGAGAGACTGGGTGTAATAGCAGCCAGCTATCCAGCACACACAGAGACTGGGTGTAATAGCAGCCTGCATCCAGCACACACAGAGAGACTGGGTGTAATACCAGCCAGCTATCCAGCACACACAGAGACTGGGTGTAATAGCAGGCACTATCCAGCACACACAGAGAGACTGGGTGTAATAGCAGCCAGCTATCCAGCACACACAGAGACTGGGTGTAATAGCAGCCTGCATCCAGCACACACAGAGAGACTGGGTGTAATACCAGCCAGCTATCCAGCACACACAGAGACTGGGTGTAATAGCAGGCAGCTATCCAGCACACACAGAGAGACTGGGTGTAATAGCAGCCTGCATCCAGCACACACAGATAGACTGGGTGTAATAGCAGGCACTATCCAGCACACACAGAGAGACTGGGTGTAATAGCAGCCAGCTATCCAGCACACACAGAGACTGGGTGTAATAGCAGCCTGCATCCAGCACACACAGAGAGACTGGGTGTAATACCAGCCAGCTATCCAGCACACACAGAGACTGGGTGTAATAGCAGCCAGCTATCCAGCACACACAGAGAGACTGGGTGTAATAGCAGCCACTATCCAGCACACACAGAGACTGGGTGTAATAGCAGCCACTATCCAGCACACACAGAGAGACTGGGTGTAATAGCAGCCAGCTATCCAGCACACACAGAGAGACTGGGTGTAATAGCAGCCACTATCCAGCACACACAGAGAGACTGGGTGTAATACCAGCCACTATCCAGCACACACAGAGAGACTGGGTGTAATAGCAGCCTGCATCCAGCACACACAGAGAGACTGGGTGTAATAGCAGCCACTATCCAGCACACACAGAGACTGGGTGTAATAGCAGCCACTATCCAGCACACACAGAGAGACTGGGTGTAATACCAGCCAGCTATCCAGCACACACAGAGACTGGGTGTAATAGCAGGCAGCTATCCAGCACACACAGAGAGACTGGGTGTAATAGCAGCCTGCATCCAGCACACACAGAGAGACTGGGTGTAATAGCAGCCTGCATCCAGCACACACAGAGAGACTGGGTGTAATAGCAGCCAGCTATCCAGCACACACAGAGACTGGGTGTAATAGCAGCCAGCTATCCAGCACACACAGAGACTGGGTGTAATAGCAGCCAGCTATCCAGCACACACAGAGACTGGGTGTAATAGCAGCCAGCTATCCAGCACACAGAGAGACTGGGTGTAATACCAGCCAGCTATCCAGCACACACAGAGACTGGGTGTAATAGCAGCCAGCTATCCAGCACACACAGAGAGACTGGGTGTAATAGCAGCCACTATCCAGCACACACAGAGACTGGGTGTAATAGCAGCCACTATCCAGCACACACAGAGAGACTGGGTGTAATAGCAGCCTGCATCCAGCACACACAGAGAGACTGGGTGTAATAGCAGCCACTATCCAGCACACACAGAGACTGGGTGTAATAGCAGCCTGCATCCAGCACACACAGAGAGACTGGGTGTAATACCAGCCAGCTATCCAGCACACACAGAGACTGGGTGTAATAGCAGCCAGCTATCCAGCACACACAGAGAGACTGGGTGTAATAGCAGCCAGCTATCCAGCACACACAGAGACTGGGTGTAATAGCAGCCAGCTATCCAGCACACACAGAGAGACTGGGTGTAATACCAGCCAGCTATCCAGCACACACAGAGAGACTGGGTGTAATAGCAGCCAGCTATCCAGCACACACAGAGAGACTGGGTGTAATACCAGCCAGCTATCCAGCACACACAGAGAGACTGGGTGTAATACCAGCCAGCTATCCAGCACACACAGAGAGACTGGGTGTAATACCAGGCACTATCCAGCACACACAGAGAGACTGGGTGTAATACCAGGCACTATCCAGCACACACAGAGACTGGGTGTAATAGCAGGCACTATCCAGCACACACAGAGACTGGATATAACTTCTATTGAGTTTTTAACCTCATCTGATCTCAGACGGGACAGGACAGAGTCCGGAACAGCACTGCATCACACAGCACTGCCCGTTACACACACCCTGTCTGAATTCACTGGTCCTCAGATCCCTAGTACTGGGCTCTCAGTGTCACGTTTTATATCCAACTATTACAAACCCTGCATGCAAGAAATAGGAGAGTGAAGGGTTAAGAAGGTAAGTATGAGTTTGGCAAAGCAGATTGCTGCTCTCAATTAAAACAACAGAAACCCGGCTGACACTTTCAAGCCTGCTGTGTCTTGTCCAAGGCGGGCTCCTGCCCAAATCCTTGCATTAAAAAAACATTAAAAAAAAACAAAGTACTTTATATGTTGGTGATAAAGTAACATTTTCAGAATAAACACAAACACCGTCCAGGCTGCTTGTTTTGTGTAAGGTTTGCAGTACACACAAGCAATGGGATTCTATGTGGCACAGTAGATGCATGTTATATCTTTAAAAAAAGCATTTGAAAACCTAAGCAGGGCTATTGTGGCAGCTCACCACTGCAGCCCCCTGCTGGTCACCACCTCACATAACACAAAAGCCATGTCCAGCGAGCTCAAGCTGTTCACCTTTATTTTAAACCCCAGACAGTATCGTTAGCCCCATATCACTCTTAATCGTTCTGCTAACTCAAGCACCGTGTAGTTCTTTCTGTGGCATCAGAACCCCGACCACAAAGCTACACAGTAGAAGGAAGGCAATGCATTTTAAAACGGCACGCAGTTGAGTTTGTGAAAAACAAGCGCATAAACAAGCTGCTGTGCACCCGGGGAGCCAGGCTGCCAAA
The DNA here is from genome assembly GCF_902713425.1 of Acipenser ruthenus. Lineage (NCBI taxonomy): Eukaryota > Metazoa > Chordata > Actinopteri > Acipenseriformes > Acipenseridae > Acipenser > Acipenser ruthenus. The sequence continues at coordinate 306,484 of NC_081195.1, forward strand.
CTTGGAACAACAACCAAACAGCCAACTTTCCCGTGAGCAGCGCTGGCTGTCAGAGCAGCGGAGGGGCCACTCGCTGAGGAGACAACAGGCGGGACACAGGCTTCAAAACAACCACTGCCCTTGCAACAAATACAACCACACGCTGCTATATCTGTTTGATCTTCCGTTTCTCTTCTTTACAATTTAAATACAACAAATACTTTTGAAAGATAAGCTAAAGCCGCGTTGTTCTTCTGCGCAGTGTGCCACAAACCGCAGGCCTCGCTGCCCTGCAACACTCACTCAATGCTGCAGCTAATTAACTTCACATGGATTCAGAGAAAAGCACCTCTTACCGGGGCACGCGCAGCCGACCGACATCTTCTCACATGCTTGACCCTGCTCGGAACGGAATGGTTGTACCAGCTTCGCACGGTGCTAGCATGGGTTTGTTCTGAGCAGGGAAGAAATGAAATGAAAAAATATGGGCGTTCTGAGAAGCAGGAAAAGGAATTATATTCCTGTACAGCTAGCTGCGCTGTGAGTCATTAACATGCAAATTGCACCGCTGGTGGGAGGAGAGAATGGGAGACTGAGAGACAGACAGAGAGAGGAGGCTGTCGGAGAGACCTGAGACACATTTCAGAGAATAACAACCATGTGATGAAGGTTTTTTTTTTTTTTTTTAAAGATGTACTCGCTATTTTTTGTCTGGCTCTAAATAATAAATACACACAGTGCTGCGGGATCCTGAGGAAGAAGCCCGTGTTCCGCTGTACCGTTACGCACGAGTGCAGCTGACCACACATGCCGCATGTCACTCCTCTGAGAGTGAGACACGTTCTAGCTCTTGCATGAAGGTTATGACTTTTTTTCTCATTCTATTTTAATCTCTCTCTCTCTCTCCCTCTCTCTTTCTCTCTCTACAGTCGGGGCACCATTAACGCGGTGCTGGAGGGCAAAGGTGACTGTCACCCCAAACTGATGGCACGTTTTTGCATGGTAAATGTGGTGCAAGATCCCAGCAACACCATCACCCTCCTACACTTTAATCCCAGTTACTGGCTGGGCTGGAGCGCTGGTTTAACCCTTCGGGTGCCACATGTTTCTAAACAATCCTTCGCACTAGATTTCCTGTGTTGTATACGCTGTTGAGGCGCTGTGAGCAGTTGCGCTGTTTCCAGAGGCAGTGAGCTGGTCTGTATTAAACCCTCAGCCCTGATATCTGTGCTGGTGCTCGACCAGCCTCACCTTGTGCACATAGAAAGCGCAACACGGGTTTCCAATCCAGCAGAATGAACAGGATGCAGTCTGAAAACTTCTTCAGCAGACAGGCGCACCCAGCGGGCACTGTCGCCATGGCAACACTGGAGCAGTGCTCGTGCAGGGCACAAGGAGAGGCATTATTCTGAGTGAAAACATGCAGCTCCGCGCATCTACAATTCAGTGAACTCGAAGGGACCTGCGTGTTTCAGGTATGTCCTAGGCATGCTTACAAAACGCAAGCTTGCAACGCTGAACATGGGAAGCACCGTTTCCAGTCCCTTTAAAGATGCATTGCCCACATTATATTAACCATGTAATGCCCAGGCGTTTTTGACAAAAGCTTCTTTATTTATATAACTGGATTCCTTTTCTTGTACAAAACAATACCTGCTATGCCATTCTGGGAGCCCTGGGCACGCTAATGCCATTCTGGGAGCCCTGGGCACGCTAATGCCATTCTGGGAGCCCTGGGCACGCTAATGCCATTCTGGGATCCCTGGGCACGCTAATGCCATTCTGGGATCCCTGGGCACGCTAATGCCATTCTGGGAGCCCTGGGCACGCTAATGCCATTCTGGGATCCCTGGGCACGCTAATGCCATTCTGGGAGCACTGGGCACGCTAATGCCATTCTGGGATCCCTGGGCACGCTAATGCCATTCTGGGAGCCCTGGGCACGCTAATGCCATTCTGGGAGCACTGGGCACGCTAATGCCATTCTGGGAGCCCTGGGTACGCTAATGCCATTCTGGGAGCCCTGGGCACATTAATGCCATTCTGGGAGCCCTGGGCACGCTAATGCCATTCTGGGAGCACTGGGCACGCTAATGCCATTCTGGGAGCCCTGGGCACATTAATGCCATTCTGGGAGCCCTGGGCACGCTAATGCCATTCTGGGAGCACTGGGCACGCTAATGCCATTCTGGGAGCCCTGGACACACTGAGTTTCCGCGTTACATATTGAAGCTCTGTGCTGTTCTGGCTCGGAAGCCATCACATCTGCCCACCTGAATTATCTTGTAGGTTTTACCTTATAGCTCAGGAAGCAAAAACATTTTTTCCACACTGCTGATACAGGACACACGTACACAGCAGGATTCAAATAAGACATAAATACAACATTTTGTGAGAAACGTCATGTTTTAATAATTCATGAGCTTGGAGAGCAGGAATCCGGTCTTCACACCAGAGCACCTATTTCCAAAGATGCTGCGCCCCATTTAGCAGGGTTGCTGGGGGAAGGTGAACTGACGTAACAGACCATTTGAACATGCAGAATAATACCTAAAGGTAGAAGCACTGCCCCTGAACGCCATGGCAGTTCAATGGGCAAATAAGGCAAATTCCTTTAGCTGAAAGAGGCTTAGCACAGGGCTCGGGGACAACCACTGATGTATGATTTATTATAGGGTTATATAGCTAATATATTTACTATTAGAAACACACATTATTCTTGATCGTTCGATCTCCTTAATTGACCTCTGGCTTTAGTTTCCTGCATCCAAGATGTTGGCTGCCAGTTTATTAGCAACTCGGAACTTGCAACCCTACAACGCCAACCTCGAGAGGATGCGATAGCAACAAGCTGTCACCACACGTGACGTCGGCTTCCGTCAGCTTGTTTTGCTCAGCGATAAAGGTGGAGTCAAAAGCTTTGGGTTTTTGTCACGCCCCTTTTGCGAGAGAGAGAGAGAGAGAGAGAGAGAGAGAGAGAGAGAGAGAGAGAGAGAGAGAGAGCCCCCTGGCTGCCCAATATGTAGCCGCCTGCCACAACCAAAGGGGCACGCAGTGACACTGCATAAGGAGCACAACTTGGGAGGAGAGGAAATGCATTACTTGTAGCCACTGTATATATATAATTATTTATTTTAATTATTTTCTTTGATTATTATTTATTTATTTTATCATTAACAGTACTATTTTCCCATCAATGTTATCACTTTTTTAATGTACTTTATAAATCAGTTTGTATATATATATATATATATATATATATATATATATATATATATATATAATGTATGTATTTATGATGCATTGTATATATACATGATGTATTGTATAATTGCTTTGGCAAACCTGCTATTGTAAGTCATGCCAATAAAGCACCATTGAATTGAATTGAGTTGAATTGAGAGAGAGAGAGAGAGAGAGTGTCGACTCCACCCCCACATTTGTTTCGCGGCAAAAAAAGATAGTCCCACAGTAAAGATGGCGGCTGACCTTTATTTTGCATTGACATCTGTTGAAGTCCAGTCAAGTAAGAAGAACAGGATGCTGCCCACAAATATGGTTGCACAAGATTTGTTTAAAGAAATTCAAGGCATGGGAATTTATATATATGTATAATGTATTTTATGTTATATAAATATGTTACTTTAAGTTACAAAATGTTTATTTGCCACGCCACAGTTTTTATTTATTTTTTGTTATTTTATATTAAATATTTAAATAAACATATAAAGGATACTGAATTAAAAAAGGAAATGAATTGGCAGACTATAAAACTTGACGTATTTAATTTACTGTGGTTTGAATGAATAAGGGCACACATGCGTCCTCACTTTACACAGAAAGCAGCCGCCTCTGTAGACACGTCAGCCTGCAGGACTAGGACAAAGATGTCATAGATGGGCGGAGCTAAGACAGGGCCGAGTGCCTGGAGCCCATAAAAGATATTCTTGTTTAGATTGCATATCGCCGTAAAATACATTTTGCAGGTATTTTGCAATGACTACTAGAGAACAGTCAAGTTTGAAGAAAGTCTGGAGTAACACTGCTGTGACTTGATAGTCAATGCAAAATACCTGCAAAATTAATTCATATACGTTCTTCAATAATCGGTTCTAAAAACAGGTATCGAAAATGGGTTGTTATACAGACTCGTTAAATCGCATCTTCGTTCCAGCGGGGTTGTAGTGTATCATTTATTTATTTATTGGTCATTTTGTAATGCGTGCAACTGGCACCGCCAAACAGTGCCTTTCCTGGGTTGATACTGTGAACAGGTTATTCTTGTGGCACCACGTGTTCAGATCTCACCTCTGCTGTTTGTTTAATTAAACATTTTCAAACAAGAATGGTAAGTGAAATATGCAGACATAGACAAGCAGTGGTAACACAAATTGACTTTTTCTTTCAGTATCTTTCTTATTTCTCCCCACAGCCATGATGCTCCTCAATGCACTGAATCATGGGCAAGCACGATTGCTGGTCCTAGTCTTCTTGCTATCCTTGCAGCGAGTTCGTGCGACTCTTACTTGAATGCTGTATTTGCAACATCCCACAAAATCAAATGCTGAAAAGTGAAATGCTGAAGAAATTCGATTTAGAATCCTATTTAGAGATCGTTCTTAGGGAGTTCAGCAAAGCTCGTGAGCTAGGCTTCTAAACAGGAAGCTGTTTCAATGCGTGCTGTGCTGCAGTGCAGCAAGACAAGGACAACCGCTTTGCTGTCGTGTTTAAATCTGCGACTTAATGAATGCGCATCTTTTCTACTGTGCCGGGTAGCAGAAGAGCTTCGAGTTTAATTTGTTCATCATTGGTTGAATGCTCACAGGGAGCCTGTGCAGAGGTCTTAAGAAGATATACTGTACTGAACATCTGGCACAGGGTGAATGGATGAAATAAAGTGTCAGAAAATAAACTGTCTGCTAAATAAACAAATAAAGAAAGAGATTGCTTCACAGAGGGGGCGGGGTCGAGGATCACAGTGTCACACCCAATGTTACAATGGGTATTTGATTAGTGGTAACCGGGGTCTGTGAAACTAGTAGCCCTCGGAGTTTTTAATAGCAGTCAGAAAAGCCTGTGTAACACTACCTTTAATGTATTTGCAGTACAAATACATTGAGAACATCTAGCATAAAAAACACACACAATATTGTACTTATCATTTTAACGTGTATCGTTTGTATATTGTATTATTGCGAAAAACACTTTCTTTTTTTGACTGACACTAAATAAAAAAGATGGCTCCCGCCTCTCCTTGCCCACATGGTGTGGCGGGTGTGACCCCTGACCTCTGTGAGTATCTCGCCGGCAGCACCACGTGTTCGCGGCTCCGCGTTGTCTGATCAGTCAGAGAGCAGGCAGTAAGATGGCGGTGCGGTGGGGAGCAGGAGAGGAGATGTTGAGCACCGGCACTATGGAATTTTTCACTACATACAGCCTGGACGAGGTAACGGGATGCTAGATCTGTATAAACCAGTAGCAGGCGGCTTGCTCGCATGTTAGAAGACAGCGCTCCAGGGTTTGTATCTGGGGATAGCTAGCTGGAGGGTGACACGTGGATGTACTGCTGGCTAGCCTAGGCAGGGTAAAATGGAAGAAAGAAGAATATCAGCGTGCCGCTTTTTGTGTTTGAATCTGTGGTCTGTTGGAATGTGTTGCAAGGAGATTGCACATGGTAATAAGAGACGCTTTAGTTGCGTTAACCAGACTGTCAGGAAACGGCTTGGAAGGTTTTTTTGTGTGGTGAGCAAAACCAGCGTACGTCAGTGAAAGTTGTTATTTTTGTAATGACATTATTTATTTATTTTTTATTTTTTGTGCTTTTGCTCCAGTTTATCAAATGTCAAAAAAAGACGTCACGCTGTTTTAGGTGCCTTGTGTTTGTATCGCAGGGCGCGTTATGCTAGTTATTCCGTGTCCATGTTAAGGCCTTGTCATTACTGTACTTGTGATTTAAATCGCAAGAACTAACTATTTCAATCATGTGCATACATGGTACTCCCTGAAGCCGTTTGAATGTCCCGTGTGTGTGTTTGTGT